>NC_083586.1:12672500-12870000 GCF_027579695.1 Neoarius graeffei
CGCCAGCAAGTCGTTAGCAGAAACATTAGCTATCGATCATAGGAAATGGAGGAGGGTCCTTTATCAGCATTAGCACTAATTAAATGCCCGTGTCAGTAGATGATGTTAATATAATATGACTCTGAGTTCATCAGCAGAAGGTGTGTAATGACGGCCGAAGGTGATCTCTCTCTCACACACACCTGATTCACTGTAATGCTCTGCAGGATTGGTATGGATTCTGCTAATGGAGTTGAGAGACTGTCGAAGGCTTTCGATCGCTCATGTCCTGAGACGACACTTTAACACTATTGATCTGCTCTCCATTTTACATGACACGTTTTTGACCTCCCTCTCCACTTATTTCCGGTGGGTAATGGTATCTTCCATCTTTCTGCACAGTGAAGGCCTGCTGAGACTTTTACGCAAGATCATCCACATCATCTCTTTATAAATGACTCGAGATCGCACATTGCTTTGGTCAGCAAATATTGTCCATAGTTAGCAAGACCAGGCTAACATTAACACGTACTATAACAGCCAGATGTCATTTTATTTTAAGATCATCCAAAAAGCTATTTGGGAACTCCCCCAAACAAACCTATGTGCCTGTTATTATTTGGAGCTATGTTTAGAGTGGAAACTGCATGGCCTTCAAATGAAACAAGAATTACGAATCAAATGAAATAAGAGTTCCCCAGACTGGCTCCAGCCTCAGCTTTTCCACATGATATTATGAAGAAGAAAAAATAGGTCTCTTGATGGCTCTGTTCAAACTCATCACCTTGGCACTTTAGCTTATCTGATAGAAAAATAATACCTATTACCTTTAAATATATACCTTGGTGGACAGTTTAAAAGTGGTTGTCCTCCCCTCCTTACCACTTGTCTGTGGTAAGTTTGACATGTACATGGCAGTTATCAATGCTGGTGAGACTTGAAAATGACCGGGCTAACACACTTTGATGTGCACACAATCATCGTTCAGTTTCAATGAGGATATTGTTGGCAAATGAAACTGGATTTTCAAAGGACCTTTAAAAATCAGGCAAGTGAAGGACAGAAATTGGAAACAGAAAGTCAGAAGACTGTTTGAGCCTGATGATAATCTACCAAAAACATCTCATGCAAAAGTCAACTTGAACTGTGAAAAGACATCTTGACAAATGGCGCCATAGATGGGTGGGTGCAACTAAGAAACAACTGTCCACATCAAGTCAAAGTCCTTCCTGTGCCAGTACCTGGTATTCCCAAGCAATCTCCCATCCAAGTACTAACCAGGGCACATCAGGCGGTGCCAATCTCTGTTTCTATAGACTTCACGTCACTACATAGCTAGAGTTACAGTGGGGGTCTAATCCTCTGGTAACTGCAAGAGTTTGACTCCCTACTCACATCTGTATTGCAGCGTACCTTGCCAGGTGGCACTAGTCAAATGAGGCTGGGTTCCCTTTTGAGTCTGGTTCCAATCGAGGTTTCTTCCTCATGTCGTCTGAGGGAGTTTTTCCTTGCTACCATTGCCACAGGCTTGCTCATTGGGGATAGATTAGGGATAAAATTAGCTCATGTTAAAGTCATTAAGATTCTGTAAAGATGCTTTGCGACAATGTCTATTATTAAAAGTGCTATAAAAATAAACTTGACTAGTCCACATAAAGGCAATATACACTCCCCCAGCCACGAAAAAGGCGCTATTTGGCTTTAAATAAGCAAATACATAAGAGCCTTTGATTGGATAATTACTGCAGTGATTTAATGTGCTTCAGCTGCCAACAATTCTTTTAACCCTAACTGATGCAGTGAGTAGCTTTACATTTCTTAAACATGTCAGAAGACACATCCTGTGCTCATGGAAAAGATGCTACTGTGTTTCAGTAGGTCAAATTATTGACCTGCATCAAGCAAAGAAAAGAATGAAGGAGATTTGAGCTGAAATGACTGGAATTGGGTTAAGAACTGTACAGCGCATTATTAAAACCTGCAAGGACAGTGGTGAACCATCAACTTTGTGATTAAAAAAATGTGGTTGAAAAAAGATCCTGACTGACCATGATCAGAGATCACTTAAATGCTTGGTGAAGTTGAATCATTTATTTAAAAAAAAAAGCAATAGAACTCATTGCTGAGTTTAATAGTGAAATTAAGATCATTTCCACACTCACAATGTGATGAGAACTCAGAGGATTGGGACTAAACAGCTGTGTGGTCATAAGAAAACCACTTGTTAGTGAGACTAATCAGGAGAAAAGGTTTCAATTTGCTCAAGAGCATAAAGATTGGACTCTGGAGCAATGGAAAAATGTCATGTGGTCTGATGAGTCCAGATTGACCCTATTCCTGAGTGATGGGTGTGTCAGGGTAAGAAGGGAAGCTCATGAAGCAACATCCATCATGCATAGTGGCCACTGAACAAGTCTCTGGAGGCAGTGTTATGATCTGGGGTGGCTTCAGTTAGTCGGGTCGAGACTCAGCAATGTTATGGGGCAATAAAATGAAGTCAGCTGATGACCTGAATGTACTGAATGACCAGTTTATCATCACATCAATGGATATTTTTCTTCCCTGATGGCACGGGCATAAAATTAGGGCTCAGATTGTGAATGAGTGACTCAGGAAGCATGAGGAATCATTCTCCCGCATGAACTGGCCACCACAGAGTCCTGACTTTAACCCCTTTGAGAATCTTTGGGATGCATTGGAGAGGACTTTCTGCAGTAGCTCGATTCTCTCATCCTCAGCACAAGATCTCAGTGAAAAATGAATACAACTCTGGACTGAAATAGATGTTGTGACATTGCATAATTTTATCGAAACAATGCCATGGTGAATGCATGCTATAATCAAAGCTAAACGCAGTCCAATCAAATATTAGAGTGCACAACTTATTTATTTTTTTTGGCAGGGCAGTGTATGAAAGATTATGATAAACTGAGTGCCATCAACCTTGTTGCATCAAGTTGACTCACTAATGGCCCTTTTCCACTACCCTTTTTCAGCTCACTTCAGCTCGCTTCAGCTCACTTCAGCCCGACACGGCTCGCGTTTCGACTACCAAAAACCAGCACGACTCAGCTCGCTTCAGCCCTGCTTAGCCCCTAAAACTCGCACCGTTTTGGAGTGGGGCTGAAGCGAGCCAAAGTGAGCCGAGTGAGGCTGGGGGCGTGAGCAGACACTCCCCTGTGCACTGATTGGTGAGGAGCAGTGTCCTCACATGCCCACACACGCCCCGCGAGCGCGCTGGGATCTGTAAACACCGCAAACCCGGAAGAAGAAGAATTACGAATTACGAGAATTTCTGAAGCCTTATGCGCCTCGCCTCATCTATACGCTCTTGCCAGTATCTGTTGGCGTTGTCGGTGACAACAAGCCACAGCACCAAGACCAGCAACACTAACGACTCCATGTCCTCCATGTTTATTGTTTACTATTTGGGTCGTGAGACTACCGCTTAAAAGCTCACTGATGTCACTGTTTGCGCTACTTAACGACATCACGTGACGTCCACCCACTTTCGCTAACTCCACCCAATGTGTCCACCCACTTCCAGCCAGCACGGTTCAGCGCGGTTGTAGTCGAAATGCAACTCCAACAGCCCCACTCAGCTCGACTCAGCACGGCACGGCTCAGCCCGACTCAGCCGCGTTTGTAGTGGAAAAGCGGCATAAGTAATGCATTACAATGGAGAAATGTAAGATTTTTGATTTACAAAGGTCAGAAGAGCTAGTAAGACGCATGCGGGTGCTGATGTCTTCAAATTTCTGTGAATCTAAGTCTCAGGTCTGTCCGTGGATTTTGGGGGCAGGTTCCAGTCAAAAGTGTAAGATACTTGGTCAAATTTAATGGTACAGATAAACATGAGAGAAAGCCAAAACATTTCTTTCTGCTTTTTCAGCTAAAGCAGCAGCCAGACTGAAAGTAAATACAATTAATCTGCAGAAAGACACCAGATGCAAAAGACATGCATGTACAGGACTGTGCAAAAGTCTTAGGCACATGTAAAGAAATGCTGTAGACCAAAAATGGCTTAAAAATAATGAAATGAAATGTTTCAGCATTTAAAAATACTATAAACAGCAGTAAGCCATAATAAATGAAACAAAGCCAATATTTGGTGTGAAACAACCCTTGGCTTTAAAAAAAAAAAAATTAAATAGTAGTCTCCGGTACAATGAGTGCAGTTTTATAAGGAAATGAGCTGTAGTTTTACTGAGCATCTTGCAGAACCAGCCACAGTTCTTCTGGACACTTTGACTGCCACACTTCTTAATTTTGCAGCAAAACCCAGTAGTCTTTATTGTATTTTCTTTTTTAATCTGAAAAGTGGTCTTTTGTGAAATATGCTGATCAAATACAGACATTTTTTTTTTTCTGTAGCATTTAATTTTGTGCTGGAAAACGAACATTTGGAACTCTAAAATGTTTTTGTACTGACTCAATGTAGAAGTCATAAAATAGAAATCTATAACAAAGTTTGTATGAAAAAAATAGGGGCCTCAGACTTTTGCACAGTACTGTACTTCTTGCAGCAACCATGTTCGCCAACTTTGGATGGGTCTCTTTAGATGGGAAAGCAGTGGAGGATCTGCTTATTAGCATGTATCCTTGGGAAAACAAATGACTGATAAACATTTACATACCAGGTGGCCAAGCACATTTAGGGAACAATACTGGTTCCCAAACAGACCTTTTTAATTGAGACAACATCTGATCCAGGATTACTCGTTTCCAAGGAAAATGAATTTATCCCTTGTAGCAATAAAGAATGCAAACTAACTGGAAGGGAAGAGAAAGGGGTCGAGAATGTGTCCTGGATGAGACATGAAACATCCAAGTAATGATCCCCCCCCCCCAGGATTCAGTTCTAGGCCTTGACTTCCTAGAACATGGTGGATCACTGGTACATGGGAACATGTGCAAGAAGCATGAGGTACACCTTCAACTCCACTTGGGGAGATTGTTGTGTGTGTGTGTGTGGGGGGGGGGAGACGACAAAGCTAAGATCTTCTGGAACTGTCACATCTGGAACAGCAATGGTAATTGTAACCCAGAAACACCAGTGACAGACAGAGGAAGGAGAGAAAGTGGTGAAAGTTAAATACAGCATTGTCCCAGTGGTGATAGGAGCACTTGTAATCCCGGCCCACATGTTGAATGTCTGGCTCCAACAGCTTGCAGGAATGAAATCATTGACCTTAGTCCACAAAATTGCAGTCTAAGGAACAACCAAGGGCGTTGAACTCCCAGCAGATCTTTGGTAGGAGGACCATATGGCGGCACGGTCGCCTCACAGCAAGAAGGTTCCGGGTTCGAACCCAGCAGCCGGCGAGGGCCTTTCTGTGTGGACTTTGTATGTTCTCCCCGTGTCTGCGTGGGTTTCCTACGGGTGCTTGGGTTTCCCCCACAATCCAAAGACATGTAGTTACGTTAGGTTGACGTGGGGCGGCCTTGGGCTGAGGTGCCCTTGAGCAAGGTACCTGACCCCTGACTGCTCCCCGGGTGCTCTGGTGTGGCTGCCCACTGCTCTGAGTGTGTGCGTGTGTTCACTGCTTCAGATGGGTTAAATGCAGAGGATGAATTTCACTGTGCTTGAAGTGTGCATGTGACGAATAAAGGTTTCTTAGTTCTTAGTTATATGAGGGAAGATGAAATGTATACCAACCACACCACTCACCAGAAAAAAAAATGAAGTGCTAAGAATTTATCGTCAAATTAGTAGAGAGGAGCAATAAAGAGGTGTCTTCTGAAGACAAAAGCGTTCACACCATTCAACAATGTTTCAGCTCCATCAGCTGGGTTCTTGGACAATTTTACAAATCAAGTGTCTGTATGTGTGAAAGATCATCTTTGCCTGTCATTACACATCTATTGCTGATGAACTGGAGAATCATATTACAGTACTGTAGTAGCAGAAATACTGTACTGTTCCCTCAAATTCCTAGTAGGCCTCTGATAGAAGGCCAGAGGGTGGTATGATGTTTCTGAAGTGAATTTGGTGGCCCCATCAAACAGCGGTTTTGTTTTGTTTTTTTGCTTTACAACATAACTGTAATATAATATTCCTTTCTAGCTATGAATATCTGCAGGAGGGAGAAAATGACTTTTCTCAGACATTTCCCTATAGAGAGAGATGTTTGAACCATTATTTCAAAATGTCTTTGTTCATTTCCTTTGTTTTGTTTCACTTATTGAGGTGAGACCAGCTAATCTTACCTCTTGGAAAGGCACACATGCAGAGAAAAAAAAAGTGATATCCTGTATACAACCCCATTTCCAAAAGAGTTTGGATGCTGTATAAACTGTAAAGAAAAAACAGAATGCGAAGATTTTCAAATCATGGAAACCCTATATTTAATTGAAAATGGTACAAAGACAACATATCAAATGTTGAAACTGAGAACTTGTTCTGTTTTTAAAAAATATATATTCTCATTTTGAATTTAATGCCAACAACATTTCAAAAAAGTTGGAACAGGGCGAAAAAAAGACCCCAAAACACTAATTTGGTTAATTGGCAACAGGTCAGTAAGGTGATTGGGTATAAAAAGAGCATCCCAGAGAGGCGGAGTCTCTCAGAAGTAAAGATGGGGAGGGGTTCACTGCTCTGTGAAAGACTGCATGGGCAAACAGTGCAACAATTTAAGAATAATGTTCCTCAATGTAAAACTGCAAAGAATTTGGGGATCACATCTGTGGTACATAATATCATTAAAAGATTCAGAGAATCTGGAGAAATCTCTGTATGCAAGAGACAAGGCTGAAAACTGACATCGGATGCCTGTGATCTTCAGGCCCTCAGGCGACACTGCATTAAAAGCAGGCAGATGTCTGTAGTGGAAATCACTGTATGTGCTCAGGAACACTTCAGAAAACCATCGTCTGTGAAAACACTTCATTACTGCATCCACAAATGCAAGTTAAAACCAGATATAAACAATATCCAGAAACACTGCCACCTTCTCTGGGCCTGAGCTCTTTTACAATGGACTGAGGGGAAGTCGAAAACTGTCCCGAGGTCTGACGAATCAAACGTGGAATTTTTTTTTAGAAATCATGGCCACCACGTCCTCCAGGCTAAAGAGGAGAGGGACCATCTGTCTTATCAGTGTACAGTTCAAAAGCCAGCATCTGTGATGGGATGATGGTGCATTAGTGCACATGACATGGGTAGCTTGCACATCTGGGAAGGCATCGTTAATGCTGAATGAGATATACACATTTCAGAGCAATATGCTGCCATCCAGACATTCTTTTTCAGGGAAGGCCTTCCTTCCTTTCAGCAAGACGATGCCAAACTGCTTTCTGCACATATTAAAACTGCATGGCTCCGCAGTAAGCGTCCAGGTGCTAAACTGGCCTGCCTATAGTCTAGTCCTGTCTCCCATTGAAAACATTCAATGGCGGTCAACAGAGTCAACAACCTGTCTTTGAGTGTGGATAAAACAAAAGAGATGGTTCTTAACTTCAGAAGAACATGGAGTGACCGCTCTCCACTGTACATCAACGGCTCACTCGTGGAGAACGTCAGGAGCACCAAATTCATTGGTGTTCATTGGGCATGCCTAACAATCTTTGGCCCCTCCATCTCTTCCCCTCTGTGTGTCCTTCTCTGTTGAGTTACATGTCGATCCTGAGACACCAGTGATGCTGGCCTCTCCTGCCCCTCAGACCCACTTGGTCCATCCTGATGCCCTATGTCTGGCTGGAGTCTCATCAGATTGCTCCTGTGGAGGACGGCCCCATATGGACAGTTGAAAGTTGCACTTGGAAGATGGCTCTGGACACTTACAGTAATACATTTATGCCTGAGGACTACAGTTGACTTGCTAATTCTAGGACTGCAGTTGTTACGAACAGTTTTGCACTCAAGTTTCCATCAATGAACAGTTGATAACTTCAGCAAAACAGACTTCATATTAAGACTATAATGATTTTCCTGGTTTCACAGTTGTACTTTGTGACTATATAGGATGCAGTTATAGAAGCAAGTTATTTATAATCACGTTATCTGTTATCACCCAGATGAGGATGGGTTCCCTTTTGAGTCTGGTTCCTCTCGAGGTTTCTTCCTCGTGTCTTCTGGGAGAGTTTCTCCTTGCCACTGTTGCCACAGGCTTGCTTATTGGGGATAAATTAGGGATAAAATTATCTCATGTTTAAAGCCTTTAATTTTCTGTAAAGCTGCTTTGCGACAGCGTCTGTTGTTAAAAGCGCTATACAAATAAACTTGACTTGATCTGGCAGAAAACCTCACCTGGTGTCTCAACACCAGTTCCACAGCCAAGAAAGCCCAGCAGCATCTCTACTTCCTACTTAGGCTGAGGAAAACCTATCTCCCATCCTCACAATATTCTACAGAGGGACTATTGAGAGCATTCTGAGCAGCTGCATCACGGTCTGGTTTGGAAATTGCACCGTTTCGGATCACAAGACCCTACAGCAGATAGTGAGGACAGCTGAGATCATTGGAGTCTCTTTTCCCTTCATCAAGGAATTTGGCACCACATGCTGCATCCAGAGAGCTACTAGCATTGTGGATGACCCCATACACCCCTCACACAATCTCTTCACCCTCCTGCCGTCTGGAAAAAGTTTCCAAAGCATTCAGGCCCTCACAGCCAGACTCTGTAACAGTTTATTTCCATCAGACTCCTCAACTCTGAGGGACTGGACTGATAACACATGGACTGTTGAACACACCACTCCCACTGCAATCTTTGTACAGTGAAGAACAATGCATTATCACTTTTTACAGTGCTTCTCACATACACAATGTTTACATTTATTTATTTTATTTACAGATGCTACCTCAAAATTTCTGCACATTAACAGTAACAGGTACTGGTTGGCATTGGACTGTCTGTCTGTGCTGATAGTCATTTTTGCACTGTCCTTGTTGTGTGTAGTTTATTGTCTGCAATGTTTGCACTCGCTGCACTCTTGCACTTTGTTGTATTTGTAGATTGTAGTCCTGTGATGTTTAGTGTCGCACCATGGTCCTGGAGAAACGTTTCATTTTAACTGTGTACTGTACCAACTGTATATGGTTGAAGTGACAATAAAAATACCTTGACATGAGGTGCAGTCTGAAATGCAAAATAATACAGCAAAAGAGACCCCAAACTGTTGAGCAATGAAAATCATACATCAGGCAAGAATGAGAGAACATTTCTCTTTCAAAACTACAGCAACTGGTCTCCTTAGTTCCCAAATGTTTAGAGTGTTGTTAAAAGTAGAGGTGATGCGACACAGTGGTAAACATGCCCCTGTCCCAACTTTTTTGAAATGTGTTGCTGACATCAAATTCAAAATGAACATATATTTTTCATTTATGTTTGACACAGCTTCCCAACTTTTTTGGAAATGGGGTTGTACATGACATGTCTAATGCCGCTTTTCCACTACAAACGCGGCTGAGTCGTGCCGTGCCGAGTCGAGCTGAGTCGAGCTGAGCGGGGCTATTGAAGTTGCATTTCGACTACAACCGCGCTGAACCGTGCTGGCTGGAAGTGGGTGGACACATTGGGTGGAGTTAGCGAAAGTGGGTGGACGTCATGTGATGCCGTTAAGCAGCGCAAACAGTGACATCAGTGACAGTGGCGGAACAAGTCAGAGCCGGGCCGGGGGCGGGGCAAATGACCGGGCCCTTTATTAAAGCTTATCATAACATCATTTTAGGCTACAAAATGTCCGCAACTGCGGTGTTTACCAATTTCAACACTACCGGGTGCAACTATGTTATTTAGTACATCAAGTCCTTCAAACGAACATGTAACTCAGAAACAAAAAACATTAGGATACTGTACATGGCTCATAATAAAACATCAATAGCCTATACTGCGCACATTATTTGAAGGGCATACGAATGAGCGCTCAGAGGTTGCAACGGTGACAGGAAGAGTCAGAAATAAAAGGAGGGCGGTGCAAACCTCACTGAATGCACTGTGTTTACCAATTTCAACACTACGGGGTGCAACTATGTTATTTTGTACATTAAGTCCTTCAAACGAACATGTAACTCAGAAACAAAAAAACATTAGGTGACATACTGTACATGGCTCATAATAAAACATCAATAGCCTACTGCGCGCATTATTTGAAGGGCATACAGCGAGCCTTGTGCTCCGCGAACTCGTCCACGATGCTCTGTATGTCACTGATTCAGTGATCTTTGAAGCGGTAGTCTCACGACCCGAATAGTAAACAATAAACATGGAGGACATGGAGTCGTTAGTGTTGCTGGTCTTGGTGCTGTGGCTTGTTGTCACCGACAACGCGGACAGATACTGGCAAGAGCGTATAGATGAGGCGAGGCGCATAAGGCTTCAGAAATTCTCGTAATTCGTAATTATTCTTCTTCCGGGTTTGCGGTGTTTACAGATCCCAGCGCGCTCGCGGGGCGTGTGTGGGCATGTGAGGACACTCCTCCTCACCAATCAGTGCACAGGGGAGTGTCTGCTCACGCCCCCAACCTCACTCGGCACGGTTTGGCTCGCTTCAGCCCCACTCCAAAACGGTGCGAGTTTTAGGGGCTAAGCAGGGCTGAAACGAGCTGAGTCGTGCTGGTTTTTGGTAGTCGAAACGCGAGCCGTGTCGGGCTGAAGTGAGCTGAAGCGAGCTGAAGTGAGCTGAAAAAGGGTAGTGGAAAAGGGCCATAAGTGTGCAAGAATGTCCAAACTATCGGTCATGAAAATGAACATGAAATCAACACCCATGACCAGGCATTTTATTTATTATTAATCATGAGATAACCAATTTATTGGACAAATGCACTAGTAAGGAGAAACACACATTTGCATGGTTCCTCAAAGTTCATTTTGCTTGTACAGTGTTCCTCAGGGCTCAATATTAGTTCCTTCTGGGTTGTTGTTTTTTTTTCCTTATTAATTTGCACGCATTTTCTCTCGACCCCTGCTGAACGAGAGTCAGCTTGCAAGGAGCCAGGTGGCTCATTTGGTTAATGAAGAATGAAAAGGCCAAGCACGCATCATCCTGAAGAGCAATTTTAACAATGAACCCAGTGACAGAAATCCAGACCACATCTGAGACTAAAAATAGTCTTTTTTTTTTTTTTTACAAAAATAAGAGACCTTATGTCTGTTTACAGGGTCTGTTAAGACGGTGACCTAATGGTGTGTGTTGCCTTTGTCTAA
Organism: Neoarius graeffei; assembly: GCF_027579695.1. Lineage (NCBI taxonomy): Eukaryota > Metazoa > Chordata > Actinopteri > Siluriformes > Ariidae > Neoarius > Neoarius graeffei. The sequence goes on from NC_083586.1 coordinate 12,683,630, forward strand.
AACTGGCCTTTACAGGTAATGAAGACAAAATGCATACCGTACAGATCAGATTTTCCACTATCGTAAATCACACAAATTGAGAGGAAACTTTACAGATAGGAAGGGCTTTCTGAAAAGAAAAAAAAAAAAACATTGCTCCAGCCTGGTGTGCAACCACTGACCAGCTTGTGAAGGTCTTTGTTGAAATAAGCATTTATATAACATTTATGAAAGGACTCCTCATTGTCATTGCTTTTGAATAATGGGGTTAGACACAGGAAAGTCTTCAGGACCGAGGGGTTTGCATGTTCTGTTCCTTGGTAACACAACAATACCTTTTTCAAATACATACAGTGGCATGCAAAAGTTTGGGCACCCTTGCTGAAAATGTCTGTTACTGTGATTAGTTAAGTGAGCAGAAGATGAACTGATCACCAAAAGGCATGAGCGTAAAGACGACACATTTCTTTAATCTTGTGGAAAATATTACATTTTTATTTCCATCATTTACAGGTGTAAAATACCAAAAAATGAAAAGGACCTGAAGCAAAAGTTTGGGCGCCTGGCATGGTCAGTACTTAGTAACACCCCCTTTGGCAAGTATCACAGCTTGTAAACACTTTTTGTAGCCGGCTAATAATCTTTCAGTTCTTACTTGGGGGATTTTCGCGCATTCGTCCTTGCAAAAGGCTTCCAGTTCTATAACTTTCTTGGGCTGTCTTGCATGCTCTGCTCTTTTGCGATCTATCCACAGATTTTCAATGATGTTTAGGTCAGGGGACTGTGAGGGCCATGACAAAACCTTCAGCTTGTGCCTCTTGAGGTATTCCATTGTAGATTTTGAGGTGTGTTTTGGATCATTGTCTTATTGTAGAACCCATCCTCTTTTTAACTTCAACTTTTTTTTACAGATGGTATGATGTTTGCTTCCAGAGTTTGCTGGTATTTATTCGAATCCATGCTTCCCTCAACCAATGAAATGTGCTCGCAACAACGCCAAAGCATGATCGATCCACACCCATGCTTCAGAGTTGGAGAGGTGTTCTTTTCCTGGAATTTGGCACCCTTTTTTCTCCAAACATACATTTGCACATTGTGGCCAAAAAGTTCTATTTTGATTTAATCAGTCCACAGGACTTGTTTCCAAAATGCATCAGGCTTGCTTAGATGTTCATTTGCAAACTTCAGACACTGAATTTTGTGGCTAGGACGCAGGAAAGGTTTTCTTCGGATGACTCTTCCATGAAGGTCATATTTGTTCAGGTGTCGCTGCATAGTACAACCCCGATTCCAAAAAAGTTGGGACAAAGTACAAATTCTAAATAAAAATGGAATGCAATAATTTACAAATCTCAAAAACTGATATTGTATTCACAATAGAACATAGACAACATATCAAATGTCAAAAGTGAGACATTTTGAAATTTCATGCCAAATATTGGCTCATTTGAAATTTCATGACAGCAACACATCTCAAAAAAGTTGGGACGGGGCAATAAGAGGCTGGAAAAGTTAAAGGTACAAAAAAGGAACAGCTGGAGGACCAAATTGCAACTCATTAGGTCAATTGGCAATAGGTCATTAACATGACTGGGTATAAAAAGAGCATCTTGGAGTGGCAGCGGCTCTCAGAAGTAAAGATGGGAAGAGGATCACCAATCCCCCTAATTCTGCGCCGACAAATAGTGGAGCAATATCAGAAAGGAGTTCGACAGTGTAAAATTGCAAAGAGTTTGAACATATCATCATCTACAGTGCATAATATCATCAAAAGATTCAGAGAATCTGGAAGAATCTCTGTGCGTAAGGGTCAAGGCCGGAAAACCATACTGGGTGCCCGTGATCTTCGGGCCCTTAGACGGCACTGCATCACATACAGGCATGCTTCTGTATTGGAAATCACAAAATGGGCTCAGGAATATTTCCAGAGAACATTATCTGTGAACACAATTCACCGTGCCATCTGCCGTTGCCAGCTAAAACTCTATAGTTCAAAGAAGAAGCCGTATCTAAACACGATCCAGAAGCGCAGACGTCTTCTCTGGGCCAAGGCTCATTTAAAATGGACTGTGGCAAAGTGGAAAACTGTTCTGTGGTCAGACGAATCAAAATTTGAAGTTCTTTATGGAAATCAGGGACACCGTGTCATTCGGACTAAAGAGGAGAAGGACGACCCGAGTTGTTATCAGCGCTCAGTTCAGAAGCCTGCATCTCTGATGGTATGGGGTTGCATTAGTGCGTGTGGCATGGGCAGCTTACACATCTGGAAAGACACCATCAATGCTGAAAGGTATATCCAGGTTCTAGAGCAACATATGCTCCCATCCAGACGACGTCTCTTTCAGGGAAGACCTTGCATTTTCCAACATGACAATGCCAAACCACATACTGCATCAATTACAGCATCATGGCTGCGTAGAAGAAGGGTCCGGGTACTGAACTGGCCAGCCTGCAGTCCAGATCTTTCACCCATAGAAAACATTTGGCACATCATAAAATGGAAGATACGACAAAAAAGACCTAAGACAGTTGAGCAACTAGAATCCTACATTAGACAAGAATGGGTTAACATTCCTCTCCCTAAACTTGAGCAACTTGTCTCCTCAGTCCCCAGACGTTTACAGACTGTTGTAAAGAGAAAAGGGGATGTCTCACAGTGGTAAACATGGCCTTGTCCCAACTTTTTTGAGATGTGGTGTTGTCATGAAATTTAAAATCACCTAATTTTTCTCTTTAAATTATACATTTTCTCAGTTTAAACATTTGATATGTCATCTATGTTCTATTCTGAATAAAATATGGAATTTTGAAACTTCCACATCATTGCATTCTGTTTTTATTTACAATTTATACTTTGTCCCAACTTTTTTGGAATCGGGGTTGTAGAACAGTGCACCACCATTCCAGGGTCTGCTAAATCTTTCTGAAGGTCTTTTGCAGTCAAACAGGGGGGTTTTAATTTGCCTTTCTAGCAATCCAATGAGCAGTTCTTTCAGAAAGTTTTCTTCATCTTCCAGACCTCACCTTGATCTCCACTGTTTCTGTTAATCGCCATTTCTTAATAACATTAGAATCTGAGGAAACAGCTACCTGAAAACACTTTGCTATGTTCTTGTAGCCTTCTCCTGCTTCGTGAGCATCAATTATTTTATTATTCAGAATGCGAGGGAGTTGCTTAGAGGAGCCCATGGCTGCTGATTTTAGGGACAAGTTTGAGGAGTCAGAGAATTTATACAGCTTTGAAATCTGCATCATCTGACCTTTCCTAATGAAGAATTTGAACAAGCCACAGCTCAATAAGCTAATTAAGGTCTGGAACCTTGTTAAAAGTTACCTGAGAACTCAAATGTATTGGGGTGCCCAAACTTTTGCATAGTGTTCCTTTTCTTTTTTCATTCTCTAATTGTACAAAACAAAAATAATACACACATCTTGCATAAAACGCTGAAAAGAAATGTCATTACCTTTATGCCTTTTGGTGATCAGTTCATCTTCTGCTCACTTAACTATTCACAGTAACAGACATTTTCAGCAAGGGTGCCCAAACTTTTGCATGCCACTGTAGAGGATAACAAGAACTAACCATAACTATAACCAGATACAAAGTATGACCTGTGTGTTTTCTTCCTTACATGCAAATACTTAGCAGAAATTCTACAGGATAAATTTCCTCTACCTCCGTTCAGCTCGAAACTAACCCTATTCCTCAGACAGAAGCTGATTAATATCCGGACTCATACATACTAAGTTTCAGCTTCCTTGTGACTGAATGTCTTGCTTTGCTAATTGGGGCCGAAAAGGCCATGCATACTTCACTCTGAAGGGCACTTTTAGAGCCAAATTCAGTGACAGTTACACCTTGAGAGGTGAGAAGAAAAACACACTCTCTCATTACAAAGGTGAGAGTGAGCAGTCAACACCTTTATCATCCCTGCTCAGGATTTCTTGATGAACTAATGAACTCTGCAGCTCTCTCCCCACCACCTTCAGCCTCTTCACGTACAGCCATATTGTGCATCATAAATGACTCACCTAAAGAATATTAATCTACTTGTTATTTTAATGGCTAGCGGGCTATTCCTGCACCTGGGATATGTTTCATTTATTTACATATATTTATATATTACAAATGCACACACTGTGGCATGGGTGTTGGTTTGAGCCAGATGAACTGGTTTGAGTATTTCAGAAACTGCTGATCTCCTGGGGTTTTCACACACAACAGTTTACACAGAATGGTGCGAAAAACAAAAAACATTGTGTGAGCAACAGTTCTGTGAGTGGAAACAAACACCTGAATGGTCAGAGGAAAATGGCCAGATTGGTTCAAGCTACCAGGAAGGATATAATAACTCGTATAATCGGTCTTTACAACCGTGGTGAGCAGAAAAACATCTCAGCATGCAACAGCAGAACAGAACACCACATTGGGTTCCATTCCTGCAGTCAAGAAGAGGGATCTTAGGATCAAGAACAAGTTCCTATTAAAGTGGCCTGTGTGTGTATATATATATATATATATATATATATATATATACTAGTGCATCTCAAAAAATTAGAATACCATGAAAAAGTTTCTTTTTTTCATAATTTAATTCAAAAAGGTAAACTTTCATATATTCTATATTCATTACATGTAAAGTGAAATATTTAAAGCCTTTTTTGTTTTAATTTTGATGCTTATGGCTTATAGCTCATGAAAATCAGAAATCCAGTATCTCAGATTATTAGAATATTCCCTAAGATCAATCAAAAAAAGGATTTACAATACAGAAATGTCCAACTTCTGAAAAGTATATTCATTTATACACTCAATACTTGGTTGGGGCTCCTTTACCATGAATTACTGTATCAATGCGGTGTGGCATGGAGGTGATCAGTCTGTGGCACTGCTGAGGTGTTATTGAAGCCCAGGCTGCTTTGATAGTGGCCTTAAGCGTTTCTGTATTTTTGGGTCGGGTGTTTCTCATCTTCCTCTTGACAATACCCCATAGATTCTGTATGGGGTTCAGGTCAGGCAAGTTGGCTGGCCAATCAAACACAGTAATATCATGGTCAGCAAACCATTTGGTAGTAGTTTTGGCACTGTGGGTAGGTGCTAAGTCCTGCTGGAAAAGGAAATCAGCATCTCCAAAAAGCTCGTCAGCAGATGGAAGCATGAAGTGCTCTAAAATCTCCTGGTAGATGGCTGTGTTGACTTTGGACTTGATAAAATACAGTGGACCAACACCAGCAGATGACATGGCACCCCAAATCATCACAGACTGTGGAAACTTCACACTGGGCTTCAAACACCTTGGATTCTGTGCCTCTCCACTCTTCCTCCAGACTCTAGAACCGTGATTTCCAAATGAAATGCAAAATATACTTTCATCTGAAAAGAGGACTCTGGACCACTGAGCAACAGTCCATTTCTTTCTCTCCTTAGCCCAGATAAGACACTTCTGACATTGTCTCTGGCTCAGGAGTAGCTTGATATTAGGAATGTGAAAGTTGTATCCCCTTTCTTGAAGATGTCTGTTCGTGATGGGTCTTGATACGCTGACACCAGCCTCAGTCCACTCCTTGTGAAGCTCTCCCAAGTTCTTGAATCAACTTTTCTTGACAATCCTCTCAAGACTGCGGCCATCCCTGTTGCTTGTGCACCTTTTCCAGCCACCCTTTTCAGCAATGACCTTTTGTGGCTTACCCTCCTTGTGGAGGGCATCAGTGATCATCTTCTGGACAACAGTCAAGTCAGCAGTCTTCCCCATGATTGTGGTTGTGTGTACTGAACTAGATCGAGAGATACACTGTGTTCATACTGTTTTACTCAAACTCGAAATGAAATATTCAAATATTTTGAGATGGTTTTTTTGTTTTTGTACAGTATGCCATACTGATTAAAATTAAAATAGAAAAATGCTTGAAACATTTTAGTTTATGTGTAATGAGTCTATAATACGGGCGGCACGGTGGTGTAGTGGTTAGCGCTGTTGCCTCACAGCAAGAAGGTCCGGGTTCGAGCCCTGTGGCCGGCGAGGGCCTTTCTGTGTGGAGTTTGCATGTTCTCCCCGTGTCCGTGTGGGTTTCCTCCGGGTGCTCCGGTTTCCCCCACAGTCCAAAGACATGCAGGTTAGGTTAACTGGTGACTCTAAATTGACCGTAGGTGTGAATGTGAGTGTGAATGGTTGTCTGTGTCTATGTGTCAGCCCTGTGATGACCTGGCGACTTGTCCAGGGTGTACCCCGCCTTTCGCCCATAGTCAGCTGGGATAGGCTCCAGCTCGCCTGCGACCCTGTAGAACAGGATAAAGCGGCTACAGATAATGAGATGAGGATGAGTCTATAATACATAACATTTTCACTTTCTTAAATAACTGATGGAAAATATTGAACTTTTTCACAATATTCTAATTTTTTGAGATGCACTAGTGTGTGTGTGTGTGTGTGTGTGTGTGTATATATATATATATGTGTGTGTGTGTGTGTGTGTGTATATATATATATATATATATATATATATATATATATATACACACACACACACACACACACACATATATATATATATATATATATATATATATAAAGTGTGTGTGTGTGTGTATATATATATATATGTGTGTGTGTATGTGTGTATATATATATATATATATATAAAGTGTGTGTGTGTGTGTGTGTATATATATATATATATATATGTGTGTGTGTGTGTGTGTATATATATATATATATATATATATATATATATATGTGTGTGTATATGTGTGTGTGTATATATATATGTGTATGTGTGTGTGTATATATATATATATATATATATACACACACACAGGCCACAGTACTGTGCAAAAGTCTTAGGCCCCTTATTTTTTTCATACAAACTTTGTTATAGATTTCTATTTTCCGACTTCTATATTATCAAGTCAGTACAAAAACATTTTAGAGTCCAAACGTTCGTTTTCCAGCACAGAATTAAATGTTACAGAAAAAAACAGTTTGTATCTGAGCAGCATGTTCCATAAGAGAGCACTTTTCAGATAAAAAAAGAAAACATAATGAAGGCTACTGGATGTTGGTGCAAAATTAAGAAGCGAGTGTGACAAAGTGTCCAGAAGAACTGTGGCTGGTTCTACAGGATGCTCAGTAAAACCTACAGCTCATTTCCTCATAAAACTGCACTAATTGTACCTGAGACTACTATTTTTTTTAAGCAAAGGGTTGTCTCACACCAAATATTGACTTTGTTTCATTTATTATGGCTTACTGCTGTTTATAGTTTGTTTTATTTGTTTCTCCCCACTTCATTATTTTTTAAGCCATTTTTGGTCCACAGCATTTCTTTGCATGTGCCTAAGACTTTTGCACAGTACTGTGTGTGTATTTAACAGTTACTCCACTAAATCGAGTTGTACATGAGCTGATAGCCAACGAGGTGCATAGCACCAAGTTGGCTATAAGCCATGTACAACGAGATCGAGTAGAATAGCTGTTTTATTCTAGCTACATTCACTGGATTTTGAGAAACGGAGCATTTTTATTATTTTTTTTTTGCAAATTTAAGAAATAAAACATCTGTCAAAATCATTTCTGCTTAGAATGTGAACAAAACGGTGAAATGATGGGAGCAGTTTGTGAAAAATGCTATAAAAATAATTCTTGAAAAAAAAGATATGTTCTTACCATCAATTATTTTTTCGCGGTGTGGTTTCCATCAAATCCTGCGCTCTGATTGGCTGGCAAGCGGGTCCATATCCTACGGTACGGACCCCGGTTACGGACCTCTGGCGACTCGCTTGTTCGCAGCAACAACAAACATAGTAGCATTTTTTTGTCAACATTTATCTTTTTTTAATAAGATTTATTTATGAGATTATCAAAAATCTTATAAATTTTTGCCAGCATTTCTCAGGAAAATAGCATTAATTTTACATCATGGATAGCGATAACGACAGTGTTCACAGCGAAAGCGAGTTTTACTACCCTGAGGAAGAAGAAATAAAAGAGAACATTTCAGGAGAAAGCTAAAAACCTCTAACTTGCTAACGCCGAGCAAAAACAAGGCTGAATCCTGAATGACTCCTATTTGTATAAATAGGGGACTACATAGGCGGCAAAATGTAGGGTTTTTTTTTCCTGCCATGGAAGTGCACTTGTATACCAAGGAGGAAGCAATTTGCATTACAGCCGTGAATGAGGATTCAAAATGGCAGCTCGGCTCAGTTTTCTCTTTCGGGTGCTCTCGTTTTCTGTTAGAATTTGGTAAATAAAAACATAAATATATTATTTACCAGCTTAAGGTCGGTCTGTATGGTGAAATACGGTGACCTTGGCCTTGAATACTGACCTCGGCCCAGAGGGCCTCGCTCAGTACTTTCAAGACCTCGGTCACGGTATTTCACGATACGGACCTCCCAGCTGGTAAATAACATATATATATATATATATACTTTTATTCCATATTTTCTTGCTTTTTTTGTATTTTTTGGGGTTTTGTTTTCGAGTAGAGTTTGTATCCTCGGTTGGTTCAGCAACACGCTCGGCCATTTTGTTTTTCTCTACTCACAGTATATGAGCTGATACCCTGGTAGTAGAATAGCCAATCAGAGTGCACGATTACTCAAATCCAGTGAATGTGGATATATGTGTGTATATGTATGTATATATGTGTGTGTATGTGTATATATATATATATATATATATATATATATATATATATATATATATATATATATATATAGTGTGTGTGTGCGCGAGTGTAAATTTTAAAGAATTTACAACTTTGTATATATAAGACCAAGCCCATAGTACTATGTAGTTTTTTATGACACTGAAGAAGGCCGAAATGTTTGTCGAGAATACGTTTTAAATAATGTTCAAAAGTTGGGTGTCAGAGTGAAATTTTTCTATTCTACATTATCTATATCTGCACTGCTGCGACCCGTGGTATCCTCTGGATCCTTTTGGACAGACTGATTGTTGGCTGACGGAGACTTTTTACTCTACTTATAATATAATATAATATAATATAATATAATGTAATATAATATAATATAATATAATATAGTGTGTGTTGTTCAGAGGAAACATCACTTGAGAGGTGAGATTTTTTTCTCAGACACCCAGAACAAAAATGCGTAAACAACCTAAAATCAAGCACATTTAAACAGTTGTTCAAATGTGATGTGTGTCACATTTGGGACACAGCCACCTCATACGTTAGCGTCTAGGCATGTTTGGATGTGAAAATACTTTTCGGTAAAGTGTGAAAGTGAGGACACACTGTGGCGGCATCTCTGTGTGGGTGAAATTGAGTGAGCGTGTAACTTTAGAGGTTTGTCGTTGAGGGATCAATCATTCCCTCTGCTGAAGAGCCATGGGTATTTTTTCTGAGAATTGATTTGAAACAGGTCCAAATGTTTCAGTGAAGGATAGGCAGTTCTTCTCTCTCTCTCTCTCTCTCTCTCTCTCTCTCTCTCTCTCTCTCCCACACACATGCACTCTCACTCTTTGAGCTCTCTCTCTTCTTATCACCCAAGTTTGTCCTTGAATGTGCTGCGACTCAATAGCAGAACTCAAGTGATGTTCACTTGGCATGGCTTCCCTTAAAAAGGAAAATGTGACTTTATTTTCACCAAGTGCACTCAGTGCAGGTGGAGAAGAGAGTATGAGCGAGAGAGGGAAGAGCATTATACTAAACAAATTAAAATTAAAATAAACTAACACCTATTCTTCGCACAATCGCCAGATTGCATGCCAAGTGTGTTTTTATCCACGTCTTAAAGTGTGAATATTCTGAAGTGACTACTTCCAGCCAAACAAACACTGTCCTTGGCTGCATGCCATGTATGTTCCAGCCATGTCACTGAGTGAGACACACATGTCTTTGAGTGACAAATGGGCATGTCTTTGAGAGGGACTAATGGACATATTTTGGAGTGGGAAAATGTATGCCTTTTTTTTGAGTGGGGCAGATTAACATGTCTTTGAATGGGAAAGATAGTTGTATATTTGAGGACAGGCGTGTCTTTAAGTGGGACAGACAGGTGTGTCCAATGTGGACATTTTACGAGCACTTTATTAGGGCACCTAAACCTCAGTATCGGTCCACTGTGAACACATCCCAAACCCCACACACACCCTATTTTCAATATGTAGGCCATTTTAATGCCACATTACATTATGGGTATTCATCATTTAGACACCAGCCTGCTGTATGAGTGCTCTTTATCCACAGCACAGCTGTCAGACACACACACACACACACACACCACTGGATTGAAACATTCCCATGTCACTGTACAATCGTGTTCTAATTTGTCGAGATGTGCGAGTTCACCAGATGTAAGCTGCCCTTTGGTTCACTACAGTAACATCACCACTCCCTCCTGAAATGATCGCTAAGTCATCCATATTATTTTGGCTGCTCTGATCCTGACTTTTATAGAAGTCCCCTAAATCCTGCAGTGGAGAAAGGAGGAGAGATAAAAGAGGAAATGAACAGATTGTTTTGATAGCAGAATGCTGCATGGTGAAGCTATACTGAGAGCTCGTGATGTAATGAGTCATTATGAACATATTTACACCTTCTGGTCTGCTGCAAATATTCACATTAACATGCTAATTGAGAATAAATCACAGATAGCAGAAATTCATCAGGCTGTGTTGGTCACTCCCACTGCTCCCTATTCCCTATACTTGGAGTGTTCTAGAACAGCTAAATCTACGTTCTAAAAGACTCTTTATCTCTTAATCCCATTTCTTATACCAAGATATCATAGAGGAATCGCGAATATGAGAATGAACAAGAATCCAAAGCAGAACAAGAAACTAGAAAATGAATCAGAATAACGTCAAGAACATGGAAGCAAAACAGGAACCATAAACAAGAGCTAGAATTAAAACCATAATCAAAAGTATTTAAAAAAAAAGAACCAGAATTAGAAGAGAGGAAAAAATGAACACGCACAACAATCAGATGAAGTAGACATAGAAGCAGAAACAACCAGAATCAGATCTGGAACATGATCAAGAACAGAATAAGATCAAGACAAAAAAAAAAAAAAAAAAAACAGAATAGGACCAGGTGTTAAAAAGCTTGAACACAATCGACAAACAGGATCACAAGTACCGGAACTAGAAGCAGATCCTGAAAAAGAACTAGAAACAGTTGCAAACTAAAAAACAACCAGGATCACAACTGGAACAAGATCCAGTACAGAATAAGCTCTAGAACAAGAACTAGAATAGGAAGGTGACCTAGAACAACCAGAACCAGGAGAAAAAAAAAACAAGAATCTGAACAGCCAGAATAACCAGGGCAAGCTCTAGCAACAGAATTTAATCTTCAACAGTTAGAATCTCAAAAAGAACAAACTTATGCCGCTTTTCCACTACAAACGCGGCTGAGCCATGCCATGCTGAGTCGAGCTGAGTGGGGCTGTTGGAGTTGCATTTCGACTACAACCGCGCTGAACCGTGCTGGCTGGAAGTGGGTGGACACATTGGGTGGAGTTAGCGAAAGTGGGTGGACGTCAGGTGATGTCATTAGGCGGCGCAAACAGTGACATCAGTGAGCTTTTAAGCGGTAGTCTCACAACCCGGATAGTAAACAATAAACATGGAGGACATGGAGTCGTTAGTGTTGCTGGTCTTGGTGCTGTGGCTTGTTGTCACCGACAACGCCAACAGATACTGGCAAGAGCGTATAGATGAGGCGAGGCGCATAAGACTTCATAATTCTCGTAATTCTCCTTCTTCCGGGTTTACGGTGTTTACAGATCCCAGCGTGCTCGCGGGGCGTGTGAGGACACTCCTCCTCACCAATCAGTGCACAGGGGAGTGTCTCCTCACGCCCCCAGCCTCACTCAGCTCGGTTTGGCTCGCTTCAGCCCCACTCCAAAACGGTGCGAGTTTTGGGGGCTAAGCAGGGTTGAAGCGAGCTGAGTCGTGCTGTTTTTAGATAGTCGAAACGCGAGCCGTGTCGGGCTGAAGCGAGCTGAAGCGAGCAGTGGAAAAGGGCCATTAGAGCCACATTAATAAGCAGAACTGCAACAAGAACCAGAACAATAGGATGAAGAACAAGAATCTGAACCTCAATAGCCAGAACCAAAATAAGAAATAGAAAAGGAATCAACACAAGAACAACCAGAACCACATCAGGAACCAGACTCAGAACCATGACAAGAACTTAATACGGAATCAAAACAAGATAAATAATCAATAGGACAAGAATCCAAACCACAACAGCCAGTATAACCAGAAAATGAACTAGAATCAAAACTAAAAGAACCATACCTAATACCACTATAAGAACCAAAACAAGAGTGTGAATACTGCATCTGGACATGACACCAGTTCTCTGTCTATGCATCTGCACTGTTTCCATGGTGATGCTATATCGACGTGGTAAAACATGGATGCATATTCCCTCAAGGGTGCCCACGCACTCTCCTCGTTCTCTGGCTTTGACTCATCAGAGCCGTGTGGAACAAAGCCAGGCACTTACAGACACAGCATTTAGATGAGGCATCGCATGGCATCACTCAGTAAAACATTTGTGTTTGTGCAAGAGAGAGCTCTTTCAACTTTAAAGCCTCACTATAGCACCTGCTCTGAGTGAGGTGAAATAAGTGAATTTGTCTGTGAGAGAAAGTGGGTTCTCCATTGAGCTGTGTTTTTTAGGTTAATACTGAAATGTCAGAAACTCAAATACACACCTCAACACCAGAAGAAGAACTAGAATAAAGAAGAAGAACCAGAAGGAAAAATTGAACCTGAACAGCCAGTTGAACCAGACTCGGGGAAAAGAATCAAAAACTAAAAAACAGTCCAGAATCAAAACGAGAGAAGAACAAAATCTAGAATTTCAAAACCCAAATCAGAACAAGAATCACAGGGCTTTCCCCAGAAAAAATATCAGTGGTGCTACTGATGCGGAGCCCTGGCCCTGAAGGGGCTCATAGGGCCTGCTGCTAGGGGGGTCCGGGGGCATGCTATCCTGGAAAATTTTGAAGTTAGAGACTTCAAATGGTACATTCTGGTGGCATCTCAGGCTGATTTAGGCACAATTCAACATTATTAAATTTGCTGTTTTTTACCTTGTCAAAAATGCAAATGGGCAAAATTTAAAGGGCAAAATTAGATTTGAAACACAAACACTAGAAACAGTCGATTCAGAGAAATATTTAATTTTATTGCACAACAAAAAAAATGCATAATATTGAACATTATTATACATATAGGCCACTTTTTCCATGGAATAAAAACATGCATTCTATTCCCTTCTCGTGGGTTTATCGATGCCATGCAATATTATCATATCGCTTATCCTCCACGTCACTCTCCCCAATGGAGAATGAGCATGCAATATTGTTATAATATTGCACGTTGTCAAGACAACACGACATCACATGCGAACATGCAATATGAGAACTTTTCTGTTGCGCATGTACACACTCATTTCTTTGTCAACCGGGAGAGAGAGAAGACGGGGTTAATTCAGTGTTTAGTTTCAGTTTATTTATTTAGTGCTTAAACCAAACATTGAATTAACCCCGTCTTCTCTCCCTCCCGGCCAACAAAGAAATATCTGCGCGTCTTTAGTTTCAGTTCATTTATTTAGTGCTTAAACCAAAGACACGCTGAACACCCAAAAAGCTACCAAAACTTCATTAGATATTCTTCACGCATATTTACAAGAGAAAAACATACCAATGGACATCAAAAAACTGGAAAAGAGACACGTCAGAGATGTAAAACTTCCGTGCTAGTGAGTGACATCTTGTTCACAAACATGGCCGCAAGGTTTGCTTCATTAAAAGCGGAAGATTTAAAGAGAAAGACGCACTGAACACCCAAAAGGCTACAAAACCTTCACTGGATATTCTTTACGCCTATTTACAAGAGAAAAACATACCAATGGACATCGAAAAACTGGAAAAGAGAGCAATAGCGGAAATATTGTCAAAGTTCTACTTGGAGGTGAGGAAAAGTGATGGAGACTTTTACAAGAGGACTTCACTTGTGGACTTCACTCAGCAAAACCCTTTTGTTTTGAACTGCAATGTAACAATTAACTCCGACCAAAAGTAACTGTGAACTTGAACTGTCACTCTGTATATAGCTTGTATATAAGTCAGGTTGTTGTTGAGGCTTTTTGGACTTGTACCAAAAATTTTTGTACCAAAAATTGTACCAAAAATTTTTATTGTTAGAACTTTGACTTTGTACAGTACATTGGATTGACAGAACATTGAGTTACATTCGGTCAGATTCAGCATTCAATATTGGGAAGTTACTCCCCTGTTCTTAACTTTTTGTAAAATCTATAATTGTTTCACTGAATGTGTATTTATAATAATAATAATAATAATAAAAGGAAGAATATTGGTTGGATTTTTCGTGGTATATCAGATATATTCCATTCAGCTACTCGTCTTCGACTCGTTCAATATCATGCTAGCTGAATGGAATATATCTGATATACCACTCAAAGCCAGCCAATATTATTTAAATATCGGGACTCGAGATCAAATCACGCAACAGCACAATCTAGTGACCAGTGTCTAGAACGTGGTTTTATGTATGGTTGCAAATGGCAGTCAATGCATGCAGCGAAACCCTTTATTTTCACTTCTGGGTTGAGTACCAGGATAGTCTAGACCAGGGGTTCTCAACCTTTGAGACCCACCTATTCATACTTGTAATGAGTCGGAGCCCATTAAAAAAAGATCCCCAATTATTTTGGCTCCTCTATTCTATTAGAATCTAATAATCTATTGTAAAGTGTATTAACGGAATGCAACATCATTCCCTGTTACAGATGGGAGCCCAGGAATTAAATAAATGCAATAAAAACAAAATCTTTTTAATTGTAGGTATTGTATTTAAAACTGTATGACTGTGTCAGAAGCCAACATAAAACCATGCATACAGGGTCTTCTCAGTCAAAAGGGATTAATGATCCAAAAGATGCAAAAATTATCTGGTCGATTAACACAAAAATGTATTGCCATGTTTGTGTCCAGCAAACAAGCAAGTTATTAAAACCAAGAAGTACACTCAAAAGAAGATGGAACCACTCAATGGGATTAGATCCTTACATGCGAATAAAGAAGGATTTTTCCTATGAGTTGGAAAATTATCCCTCTGTTGAGTTCCCCGACATCTCAAACTACCTGGTGCTGCAGCCATTGTTCTACACGGACAAACGGATGAAAACCTGGAAAAGCATGGATGCGTACAACTTTTTATATGTGGTTGGGTTAAAGATCTGGGGATCAGGACACTACAAGGTAGACAGCGGTAGACAGATCTAAATGCAGGAAGAGTGTTTATTAGCAGGCATTTTATTTACAAAAATTAAACAGAAAGCAAAATATTTAAGCAGTGTTATAAACATGGCTAGAAACAACCGTGACGGTGATGATGCTTCGCAAAGCCTCTGTGAAAACAGCATCCATATCTGCATGTGCTGATTGCGCTCAAATCAGCGTCAGGTGTTTCCCATAATGACTGGGTCACAAGCGTGCACACAACATGCTCTGTGAGTGAGCGCAGCTGTTCGAGCTGCGCCACACTCAAACGTGCAAAGGCGTGACATTCAACTGTTCACCTACTGTGTGACCACAACTTTTAGCTCTTGTGTATATCACCATCAAAATGCTCATTTTCCTCAATAACCCATTGCAAAGCATCGCGAACTGTAGTGTGACTGTAGCTTAATGAGGCGGATGTGACGTTGGCTACAACCCAGCAATTGTACTCTACTATGAGTAAAAAATTAACTTCAACTTGAAAAAAATAATTCGTGGCCCACTAATGGGCTGTGTCCCAGTGGTTGAGAAACACTGGTCTAGACCTATATATTAGAATATCTTCCTATTTCTATAGTTATTACTCATTTTCAGAGGGGAATTGGAGATATTTAGTACCCTGCATTGTTCAATTTATGGTATTGAATATACTGTGCAAGTGACAGCACAGCACTAATGTCACACATCATATCTGCGTTTTGGGGAAAGCCCTGAATCAGTAATAGAACAATAATCTTAATCAGATTTAGAATAGGATCAAGAACATGAATTACCACACAATACAGAACCATGAAGAGCTAGAAGCAAAACCATAATCAATAATGAAACAAGAATCAGAACTAGACCATGATCCAGAATCAGGGTAAGCTCAGGAAGAACACAAACTTGGGCACAATCTAGAAATAAAATCAGAACTGTGGAAGAGGAAAAAAAAACCAACCCAAATCAAGAAGCAGAAACAGAACTCATAAAAGAACTAGAACTGGAATTAGAATCCTATCTAGGACAAGCACCAGAAAATAAGACCCAAAGTCAGAACTTAAAGTTGAACCAGGATATGAACCTGAACCCCAAGGGCCAGTATATAACAAGACCCAGAATGCAAATTAGAAACATAATCAAAATTATAACAAAGACCAGAACCAAAACTAAAACTTCAAGTGAAACCAGAAATGGATAGGCTCAAGAACAAGAATACCACCAGACCCAGATAACAGTCCCTTGCACACCAAGTCCAAATTTTCATGCACGTGTTCTTATTCGGGGCAGCATGGTGGTGTAGTGGTTAGCACTGTCACCTCACAGCAAGAAGGTCCTGGGTTCAAGCCCAGCAGCCGACGAGGGCCTTTCTGTGTGGAGTTTGCATGTTCTCCCTGTGTCTGCGTGGGTTTCCTCCATGTGCTCCAGTTTCCCTCCCAGTCCAAGGACATGCAGGTTAGGCTAATTGGTGGCTCTAAATTGACCATAGGTGTGAATGGTTGTCTGTGTCTATGTGTCAGCCCTGCGATGGCCTGGCGACTTGTCCAGGGTGTACCCCGCCTCTCACCCATAGTCAGCTGGGATAGGCTCCAGCTTGCCTGTGACCCTGAATAGGATAAGTGGCTACAGATAATGGATGGATGGTGTTCTTATTCAGCTTTAGAACAAAATTGTGTACAGTGAAAAAGCCTTTGGAATAAAAACAGAGAATATAACCAGAACCTGAAATATACATAATCAGGATAAGATCATGAAAACCCCAAACTGGAGCATAATCCAGAAAGAAAATCAGAACCACAACAGGAACCAGAACTAGAAGCAGAATCAAAACTAGACCAATGACCAGAACCAACATTAGATCCATGTGGAAACAGGACAGAAATTCAAAACTAGAACAACAATCGAACAGAATCAAAACTTCAAGAAGAGCCAGACACAGAACCATAAAACCAATGAGCAGGTGATTATTTTATGTTTCAGTTCCTGTATTTTAGTTCATGTTTCCTTTTCTTCCATTAAAACCCTGTCTGAAGCCATGGGTCAGTCGTGCACAGCTGTGTGTCCTCTAGCTGTCAATCATCCTCCCTCAGGAGCATAACCCAATCATCACCTAACCCGTTTACATCTGCCCTCATCTGTTAGGGAACATCAGGAATGGTTCAAGAGTGGCTCTAAGGTGCAGGTGCGATGTTAATTGAACAAACTTACAGTTTTAGTATACGATCAATGCTGTGTAGAAGAATTCACTCCCCCCCCCCCCCCCCCCCCCCTTGACTTTATTCACATCTTGTAGTGTTACAACCTGAAATTGAAATGGATTTAATTGGGCTATTTTATTTTTCTTTGTTGGTTGTGTTAGTATTCATTCCAACTGGGACTATGTGAACTAGAAGCAAAATCAGAATGAGAAAAAGATCAAGAGCAATAACAGAACTAGAAGCAAAACAAGAACTAGAATGAAAACCATCCATCCATCTGTTAGCTGTAGTCGCTTATCCTGTCCTACAGGGTCGCAGGCAAGCTGGAGCCTATCCCAGCTGACTATGGGTGAGAGGCGGGGTACACCCTGGACAAGTCGCCAGGTCATCACAGGGCTGACACATAGAGACACACAACCATTCACACTCACGGTCAATTTAGAGCCACCAATTAGCCTAACCTGCATGTCTTTGGACTGTTGGGGAAACCGGAGCAAACCCACAGAGACAGGGGGAGAACATACAAACTCCACACAGAAAGGCCCTCATCAGCTGCTTGGCAGGACCTTGTTGCTGTAAGGCAACAGTGCTAGCCACTACACCACCGTGCCACCTAGAATGAAAACCATAATCCCCAATTAGAACACAAACCAAAAATGGAATCAAAACTAAAACAAAAAGCAGAACCTAAATTTTAACCAGAACCAAAACTAAACGCAGAATGAGAATGGAAATAAGATCATGAGCACAACTAGAATAAACATTAGAACAAGAATCTGAACCAGATTCAGAATACAATAAGACAACCTGAAACTGCACACAGTCCAGAACCACAGCAAAGGGCGAACAAAAACTTGACTCAAAACCCAAATCCAAACAAGAACCAGATATAGAACTGTAATCAGACCCAGAGTTTGTTAGAATGACAAGAAGCAGGATAAGATCAAGACAAACTTAAACTGGATCCAGAAAGAAAATCAGAATTGTTTGAAAGCTAGATGGCCTTTTGATTTCATAAAATCGGTGAAATTTAGTTCCCTCTGAGATTTGGTCATTGTGATGTATGTTTATTTCTGCAATATCTCAATATGGGAAAATTCTGCAATATGGGAAGTTATTTAATTTGAGGGGATTAAAGCAAATAATGTGCATGAAATCACTTACTTCACACAGTGAAGCAGACCGAGGAAGCCCGTGTGTGCATGCGCAGGTTTACCTTCTTCTTCTTCTTTTGGCTTTTACGGCAGCTGGCATCCACAATGTTGCATTACTGCCATCTACAGGTTTCCCTTTGAGCGTGCACTGACAGTTCCATCATTCTATCGCTAAACGAACAGCTGATCACACCGAGGTGCTCGCTGACCGCCGATATTTATTAGTTTGGTCCTGCGTTTCCTTTCCTTCGTATATAACATAACGTATTTTCTTCTCGCTTTCCGTTACTGTAGTCGGTCTTTCACGTTTCATTCGCACACTCACGTCCTCCATTTTTCTCTCCTGTTTCAAATTTGTATCCCACAATGCCTTGCACAAATGGGGAAAGCCTACCACATGATGCTTGATGTAGTATCTTGAATTGGGTCATGATGAAGCAGGAAAAAATAACGGAGAATTTAGGGTCATGTGGTCGTAAATTCAATTGTTCTATTTAAAAAAAAAAACGAATAAAATTGGAAGTCTATGATTCTAATTTAGTAGCTTTCGGTCCGTTAAACAAAAATAACTAGGTGTCAGGGAAAATTCTTTTTATGACCTACATTTGAAAAATCTGAAAGTCAGTCTACCTTTAAGGACTAGAAACAGAACTAGAATTAAAATTAAATCTAAAATTAGAACCTCAAACTAAAACCAGAACCAGATTCTGGGCAGCACAGTGGTGTAGTGGTTAGCACAGTCGCCTCACAGCAAGAAGGTTCCAGGTTCGAACCCAGCGGCCGGCGAGGGCCTTTCTGTGTGGAGTTTGCATGTTCTCCCTGTGTCTGCGTGGGTTTCCTCTGGGTGCTCCGGTTTCCCCCACAGTCCAAAGACATGCAGGTTAGGTTAATGTGGGGCAGCCTTGGGCTGATGTGCCCTTCAGCAAGGTACCTGACTGCTCCCCGGGCGCTCTAGTGTGGCTGCCCACTGCTTTGGGTGTGTGCGCGTGTGTTCACTGCTTCAGATGGGTTAAATGCAGAGGATGAATTTCATTGTGCTTGAAGTGTGCATGTGACAAATAAAGGTTTCTTCTTCTTCGAATAGGGTAAAGATGATAAAGCAAAACCAAAACACATAATCATGAACCATGACAAGAGAACAGAGAGCAATTCCAGCGTTATGGACGTGACACTTGAACTCAAAATGGCAACAAATGACCCAGTGCATGTTTTATTGTCGCCCAGTATTTAAACAGGTGTTGCGTATTTTAAGGCTGTACCATACTGGAGAAGTGATAGAACAAGAACAATTCCCATAGTACATCTAGGGCATGCCAGAAAACGCCAATAAAAGATGCGTTATGGATGTGACAGAAAAAGTATCACTTTTCTTGGGTGACTGTACATTTTTATCAAACTCTGTGAAATTGTAAACCTAATGTCGAAATGGAGATATCCATTTGATAGAGGGGTCCAAGGTGAATATTAAAAAATCTTTGTTTAAAATATTTTGTATTTCATGCAGAGTTTCGGAAGGAAAAGTCAGCGTTATGGATGCGACGAAATTCCGTTATGGATGTGACGCGTCTGAAATAGACATGGCATATGTTTAGAAAATCAGCAATTTAACCACCATAACCCTTTGAAAAACTCTCTAAATATCAGCTAAAACTATCAAAGTTCTTAAATAATATTTAGGATGGCTATTGTTTTGCTGTTTGGTGGATTTTAGCATACATTTCTGTGGCTTGTGGCAATAATATAGAATTGTACATGATCAAAGTTGATTTTAGCTTGGGGTTTACATTATAAGAAAGAAAGACTGACAGTGACATATTAGGTTGGTTACAAATTGGTTCAACTTATTCACATCTGTAAAATACAGGCCTAGGTGATATCTCTGGGAGTGGTTTTGATGTATTACATGTTGCTTTATTTTTGCATGGTGAGGTTGACATTTACATGGAATTGCCCAGAACTAGAATCAAAACCCAAATCAACACAAGAAATATGTAGTAGAGTTGTAATCAGAACCATATTTAATATTCAGACAAGATGATGTAGCAAAACACAATCCAGAACCATAATCAGTACAAGAACCCAAATGAGAACCAGAACCTAGATGGAGAATAAGTTCAAGAAGAACACAAACCTGAACACAATCCAGAACCATGTCAAGAACAGGAACTGGAAAAGGAATCAGAATCACAAGAGCCAGTATGACCAGAACCAAGAGAAATAGTACTGTATGAAGAAAATCAAACCTAGAACAATAACCGGAACCAAAATAAGAACAGAACAAGAATGAAACCAGAATCAGGACTAGAGCAAGAACTAGGAATAGAATTGGAAAGATGAGAACCGAGAAGTGCTGAGGAGCTTCACAGTGTGTGCTAATTAGTGCTCTGCTGATGTATGGATTCATTAATGCTTGGTGTGTGTGTGTGTGTGTGTGTGTGTTAATTAACAGTAGAGTAGGTGGATACTGTAATTGCATGCTGCATTTTTAAAAGCGTCCAGAGCTGATTTGTGTGTGTGTGGCTGAAAAGCCTTTTCTTTTCTTCTTCTCCTCTTCTTCTTCTAATGTCCTAGTGTAGTAAATATGATGTCTCACATCACATAACTACAGCAACCATTTTGTGGCACTATAAGGGACGCAGCCTCCGACATCATCTGGTCACTTCAGGATATGCAACAGAATTTCATTTGTGTTGCCTGCGCCATTACTTTTCCCTCCATTTTTACTCCAGTGGTGTGTGTGATGGGAGCAAGCGTTTACACTGATCCGATTCATCACACACTCCACATCCATCACGGCCTGTCCTCTGGTGTTAATTGGTAGCACTAATTATCCAACCGCATGCTGTTGAGTTTCGGATCTGTGGTTCTGCGGGTACGAGGGATAAATGGCCGTCCATTAGCGTCTGGCATCCTTTCACAGATTAGCTCGCTATTGATTTGGGACAGCCTTTTCCCCCCCTCTTCCCTCCATCCTTCGATCGATCCGTTTCTAATGTGCAGTCACAGTATGACCATTCATTATTTGCGATTTTGAGCTCACAGCTATTCTGCTGTCAGCGGCAGCCATATTTACTGGAAAAGATGAATTTAGTAAAACTGGAGTGTGTACATGAAAACACATCCTTATATTGAGGTGGAGGGAAAGATTTATTTATTTCCTCATTTCACACAGTGATAGTACTGTAGCTAACTACTGAACAAGCTATTTACATCAAGCTA
The DNA here is from genome assembly GCF_027579695.1 of Neoarius graeffei. Classification (NCBI taxonomy): domain Eukaryota; kingdom Metazoa; phylum Chordata; class Actinopteri; order Siluriformes; family Ariidae; genus Neoarius; species Neoarius graeffei. The sequence continues at coordinate 12,705,457 of NC_083586.1, forward strand.
CTATGTTTTCTCACACTAACCTGGATACAGTATATATTTTCTACCTTATTAGCTAGCTAGCTATTTAGGTTACTCAGACATATAGCATTACGCAATGCTAGTTGGCTAATTTAACATCCAGCTCAATTCTCAGAATGTTTCCTGTGACGTCGAAGAGAAGGAATAAAGCCCATGTTGCTATTGTGTGCTAATATGAGTTCACACTTTAGAAGCTAAACATATACAGTTAGCTTTAGTTTAAAAACATCATAGCTTTTGACTTCTAATTATGTGAAGTTAGTTTCCATTTACTTTATGATCTTAAAGCTCTTTTAACTGTATAAAATTACCTCACAATTTGGGCTAATGTCCAATTTTTGATGTGTCACTCGCATACATGTCAACCTATACGGAATGTCCGTATTTTATACGGATTTGATTCAATAAACGTCGTATACGGGCGTATAAATAAAGTTATACGGATTCTTTAAAAAAAACTTCAATATTTATTTAGAGCTATAATCAATTCCCACGATGATAAAAGAACGCATAACATTTACAAACGTACTGTACACCACAGACAGCCAGTAAAGAGTCTTATGAAATCGCGCGTTATCTTGTGGTAGCGAGACTTCGTTCCACTTTTGATCATGTGCACACCGCATTGCGAGAATCCCGCCAACCGTGAAGTCATAGACGCCGGCTTCTGCGTAGAATCATACGTCATCCTCGCCCGAGAATAAAGATGCCTCATTCATGTGCCAACTGTAACTGTACCAACAGGTTTGCCGTCCAAACGAGATCACATGGGATTACCTTTCACAGGTGAGACTGGAAAAATACTTTTCATTGTATTTGGTCATTATAACGTAATTTTACGAACAGATTTTCCTGACTTTGTGGCTAATATGAAGTCTCGCGCATAATAGCCGCTCGGTGAAGCCTGTCTCCAAACAACGAAGTATTTCCTTCGTAACTACGCTGATAACACTGTGTTTTTGTCAAACATTGGAGCTTTGTATTCATTCTGAAGGTTTATTGTTATTAATATTGAATAAAAAGTAACTGGGATATATCATTGTTGATTATCATTCAAATTTTAGGTAAATTATTTTAATTTGCATCTTATACGGATTTTATAAGGGAAATACGGATTTTGGAGGTTGGTTATACAGGTTTGATTGACCAAAGGTTGACATGTATGCACTCGACTAAAACTGATATTCACCATTTGTTCTGTTCTGTTGTTGAGGTGATTGTTTTTCCTGCCAAAAATAAAAGATGGCTCCATTTCAAACCCATTCTATTTTGGAAACGTTTGACCAACTTTAAAAGTGGCTGTTGAAGCTTTACTTAACTTATTTTGAATTCTGTTAGCATCCTAGCTTTTACGTTTAGCTAATGTAGTTCAATGGTGACCTCTTTTTTTTTTTTTAGCACTAGCTAGCTAGCTTTAGAAAATTCCTGTAAAATGTAGCTAGTTTTATTTCAGCTAATCCACTCAATCGAAGTTGCGCTGTTCAGCACACACTCATCAATTCCATCAAAGCGAGAAACTCTTTCCTGCATCATCCACTTCGTCCTTCACAAAACCGCCATGTGTTTATTTATCAGCTAACTCACACTGTGTCCATATGTTGAGCTAATTAAATCAGAGTGCTCTGATCTCCTGAATGAGAATGTGTTAATTACTGAAACGGCCTCCGTCGATATTTATTCAACTTATTTTCTCCTCCCTTTTACTTTTATTTCTGTTTTTTTTTTGTTATTGTTTGTTTTAACCATGTTATACTTCAGTCAGATTTGTTTTTGTTGAAGTCCTTTCCCTGAATTACATTTAACTTGCTAATGTAATGCTAGTAATAGCAGGCTAATCCTATTTTCCATTTCCATTACATTAAGATTAAAAGCTTTGAAAAAGCTACATTCATTTTATAATACATTTTTATCCTCCAACTTCTCAGGTGTATTTTTCATTTATTTATTACATATACAGTGGATATAAAAAGTGTACACACCCCGTTAAAATTATAGGTTTTTCTGATGTAAAAAAAAATGAGACCACGATAAATAATTTCAGAACTTTTTCCACCTTTAATGTGACCTATAACCTGTACAATTCAATTGAAAAACAAACAAATCTGTTAGGGGGAAAAACATGAAAAAAAAAAACGTACAATAAGCTGGTTGCATAAGTATATACACCCTTAAAGTGCCATTCCACCATTGGATGTATTCTTTGGCATAAAATACAATATATTTTATGACAACATGACTAGACAGAGAAATCTTTTAGCTTCAAAATGATATATCAAACATAATTTTTTGACAACGACAAGTATATTAATTTTGCGACCAAAGTCACCTACCCTTTTAATTTCCGTGCGGTAGTGAAACGTGATGTCATCGGCAGGTTCCCCTTCTTGTGTACCACGTCACGTGTGACGTGGCACAGATTATCAGCAATGGCGGATAGAACGCGATTTCCACTTGTCGATTGCTGTGCCGATATTCACCATCAACCGTCTCCTTTGGGCATCACTTGCTATTTTCCTTCGCTTCTTTTCCGAAGCTGACAATCGCGTTCTATCCGCCATTGCTGATAATCTGTGCCACATCACACGTGACGTGGTACACAAGAAGGGGAACCTGCCGATGACGTCACGTTTCACTACCGCGCGGAAATTAAAAGGGTAGGTGACTTTGGTCGCAAAATTAATATACTTGTCATTGTCAAAAAATTATGTTTGATATATCATTTTGAAGCTAAAAGATTTCTCTGTCTAGTCATGTTGTCATAAAATATATTGTATTTTATGCCAAAAAAATACATCCAATGGTGGAATGGCACTTTAAACTAATACTTTGTTGAAGCACCTTTTGATTTAATTACAGTATTCAGTCTTTTTGGGTTCACACCTGCCATCAGTTAAAATGACTCTGATTAACCCCAAATAAAGTTAAACTGTCCGAGTAGGATTTTCTTGACATTTACTCAGTTGCATCCTCCAGCAAAAGCCAGGGTTCACAGAGAGCTTACAAAGCATCAAAGAGATCTCATTGTTGAAAGGTATCAGTCAGGAGAAGGGTACAAAAAAAAATTCCATGGCATTAGATACATCATGGAGCACAGTGAAGACCGTCATCAAGAAGTGGAGAAAATCTGGGACAACAGTGACATTAATGAGAACTGGACATCCCTCCAAAATTGATGAAAAGACAAGACTGGTCAGGGAGGCTGCCAAGAGGCCTACAGCAACACTGAAGGAGCTGCAGGAATTTCTGGCAACTACTGGTTGTGTACTACATGTGACGACAATCTCCCGTATTCTCCATATGTCTGGACTATGAGGTGGGGTCAAAGAAAAACATCCAGGCCTGGCTGAATTTTGCAAAAAAAAATACATAAACTCTCCCAAAAGCATGTGGAAAAATGTGTTATGGTCTGATGAAACCAAGGTTGAACTTTTTGGCCACAATTCCAAAAGGTATGTTTGGTGCAAAAACACCACTGCACATCACCAAAAGAACCCCATACCCACGGTGAAGCATGGTGGTGGCAGCATCATGTTTTGGGGTTGTTTTTCTTCAGCCGGAACAGGGGCTTTAGTCAAGGTGGAGGGAATTATGAACAGGTCTAAATACCAGTCAATTTTGGCCCAAAACCTTCAGGTGTCTGCTAGAAAGCTGAAGGTGAAGAGGAATTTCATCTTTCAGCATGATAGTGACCCCAAGCATACATCGAAATCAACAAAAGAATGGCTTCACCAGAAGAAAATTAAAGTTTTGGAACAGCCCAGCCAGAGCCCAGACCTAAATCCAATTGAAAATCTGTGGGGTGACCTGAAGAGGGCTGTGCACAAGAGACGCCCTCGCAATCTGACAGATTTGGAGCGCTTTTGCAAGGAAGAGTGGGCAAACATTGCCAAGTCTAGATGTGGCAGGCTGATAGACTCCGACCCAGAAAGACTGAATGCTGTAATTAAATCAAAAGGTGCTTCAACAAAGTATTAGTTTAAGGGTGTGCACATTTTTTATGTTTTTCCCCCTAACAGATTTGTTTTTCAACTGAATTGTACAGGTTATAGGTCACATTAAAGGTGGGAAAAGTTTTGAAATTATTTATCGTGGTCTCATTTTTTTAACATCAGAAAAACCGATCATTTTAACGGGGTGTGTACACTTTTTATATCCACTGTAAGTTAATACAGTATCTAACTTATCTTAATTATACAAGCATATTCTAACCAGGGCGGCACGGTGGTGTAGTGGTTAGCGCTGTCGCCTCACAGCAAGAAGGTTCTGGGTTCAAGCCCCGTGGCCGGCGAGGGCCTTTCTGTGTGGAGTTTGCATGTTCTCCCCGTGTCCGTGTGGGTTTCCTCTGGGTGCTCCAGTTTCCATCACAGTCCAAAGACATGCAGGTTAGGTTAACTGGTGACTCTAATGCCATGTACACACGTAGCCGGGTATTTTTAAAACCGAACATTTCCCCCCCCTCCGTTTATAAAAATGTTTTATCCACACCACCTCGTCTTCGAAAAAAATCCCTTCCACACATAACCGAACATCTGCGTTTTCAATCACATTCATAAGCATTCCAAACCTGTAGATGGTTATTTCCCCAAATCCTACCCCCTAATCACATCGCCTGTGCTCTTGGAGCAGTAGTTGGGCTTCTAAAATTAAACATGTAAATAGCACCTGCACAATAATTAACGCTTTCAAGGCACTACTCCGATCCATTACTCTTTAGCTAGCCACACACTACGCCGATTTTCAGCGTACCGAGCCAACTGCAGTCGCGAGTCAGGCGTAAAGACTAGTTTTCGATGGTCCCGACTCATCTCACAGCCGATTCGAAAAACTAATCGGGAGCCAGACTGATCGGCGAGAGTCGCTAGCAATAGCCAATCATATCTTTCGCATATTTCTAGCGCGAGAAATACGTGTTGGTAGCACCTAATGCAGGTATATACTGTAATTCCATAGACTGAAGCTTTATCCATAGACACAGTGGGCTGGAAAGCCACTCTGCTCAAGTTGTGTGGCTGAATTCCAAATCGCTTTAACTCCCCTATATAAGTGCACTATTTAAGGTTGGGAATAATAGCTCATGCAGCCTAGATAGTGCGCTACATATTCCATGTTGTGTCATTTGTAATTCAGCCTGTAGCATCTTCAAGTGTTGGATTTAACAGTAACTATATCCAATAGCCAATCACAAAGCTATTAAGTTGTCACGTGTCGCTTCAATCGCGACTGCACTCGTCAACAGTCGGGGGATATGTGCGTGCCCTGTCGGGAGTCGGCTCTGAAATGGGTCGGTTCGGTACCGCGTGGATCGCCGTGGTGTGCGGCTAGCTTAAGTCCATGCTTAATCTGGCTTCTGCAGTAAACAAAGGTCGCACGTTTGACGTCAGGGCAGATTTGTTGTCATTTTTTTGACGCAGATTGTGACGTTCTAAAACGCAAAACTCCGGTTATCTCTGTCTACACGAAAAGGCATACACGGAGTTTTCAAAAATCTTCACTTTGCCCGGAGTTTTTTTAAATATTCGTTTTTGGTGTGTTTTCATGTGGATGACAGGCCAAAACGTAGAAAAATATCTTCGATTTAGCAGATACCTGGCTACGTGTGGACGGGGTCTGAATTGACCGTAGGTGTGAATGTGAGTGTGAATGGTTGTCTGTGTCTATGTGTCAGCCCTGTGATGACCTGGCGACTTGTCCAGGGTGTACCCCGCCTTTCGCCCGTAGTCAGCTGGGATAGACTCCAGCTTGCCTGCGACCCTGTAGAAGGATAAAGCGGCTACAGATAATGAGATGAGATGAGAAACATAACCTCGATCTTACTCCAATCTTATACATTTATATTAACGGCAAGCCTAATTCTAAATATTTACCCTTGAGCAAGTATCTTTATTTCATTTTAGCTTTAAATTCACTTTTTCAGTGGTTGTGCACATATATTTAGGTATCTTGAAACCTACAAACCTAACCTACAAACTCTGAAATAATACAACAGTCAGTTTCTTTTGTTCTGCTTATTTTAGAAAACGTCCTTCAACAAGCTGTTCAGGCTCAGCTCCTTTTTCTGTGTCACAAGTGGAGCTCATTAGAATAACCCCGCCCCCTCATCTGAGTATCTCTACTTGAGATCTGCCTTTGTGAATGAATATTCATAAGGAAAATGCTACCTGATTGACCTGTAGACGAAGGGGTTGGGGTGAACAGTGGCTCATTATCATTTAAAGGAACAGGCTCTCAAATGGGCTGTTTTGAACAGGGCTGTTTAGACAGGGTGAGGGCCTCTGCATGCTCTTGCGACAAGGCTTTCGCAGATAGTTGTAATTTATCGTTGCGCGGGGAGTAATAGGCGTGCGCGATGTTATTCACCGCCACAACGCAAGGGGGCGCAAAGTCGCGAAATCGCTAGGAGTAGTTGGTGGGTGTGGTTAGTGGAGTGTTTATCCTCCGGTTACTTATAATGACTAGAACTGGAGTCGTATAGATATACGTACTTCCTCACTTCCTCGATCAACCGCTCTTCGTGCTGCTCCATCTTCGCTCGTGTTTTAAAAATGGCGGTAGTGAAAACAAACCAAACCGGGAAAGTAGGGAAGCGGAAGTGCGTGTACAGCGGATGTAGAGTGGACCAATCAGAGCCCTCTTGTCTGCGACGCTGTCTGCGAGGCTTCTGCGGTGGTCACATTTTTTGGGAGGTGCGCGCAGAGCGTCTGCGAAGGGGGGGGCTACGCAGACGCCATCTGCGACGCCATCTGCGAGGACTGCGTTGTCAGCATAAATTGGCCTTGAGAAAGGTGCTGTGGTGTTTTATCCTTGCGCGATTTTGACCAAAGAAAGTCACAGACATTTCACTAAGACTTCAGGGAACTGCGTTAACTTATGGAAAATGGGTATAATCCGTCACCTTTAAAAGACTTTTAGTCCCAGTTTCATTTCATACCCTTTTAGATTTATGCAATGAGCGCTTCACCTTGAAGGTCAGGTTTTGGCCATCTTGAGCGCTATGCTCCGTCAGTCTCCTTCGCTGCACCCTTTAAAGGGAAGGAGCCTGAGGCGCTGTATTTGGGCAGCAGCCAGACACTCTTGTCTTTCTCACGCTGAAATGTCAGATGATGGAGAACGGCGGCCTCGCTCCAAATATTTTAATAACTCTGTTTAGATCCCATCGTGGCTAGCGACACGTATAAATTACAGCTTGGGAGAAAAAAAAAGAAAGAAAGAAACAAAGCTGGGAACACCACACACACACACACACACACGCACAGCTCACTGAAGGCTGCGTTCCTTGTTTTTGTGAAACGGTCTGATAAATCTGACAAGGCCAAAGTGATTCATCACAGACACACCGTAGCGTTTCCTTTAACGGCCTCATTGTTAAGTTGAATATTGATTGTAATAGCCACGTGTGTTGTGCCCTTATCAGATGTATGAGATGTCAGAGTGCTAACTAGCAGCAATTAGGATTCATTAAACAACTGGGAGCGAAAATACACATTGCTTGAATATGTGCCTTAGGTTTCCATGTTCAGTTGTTTAATATGGTCTACATTACAACAGTGCAATAATTGAAACTTAATAAAGACACACTGCTTGTGACTTATTTTGACTTATAGGAACGTATCATGAAAAAAAATCATGTAAATTAGAATGTAATGAAATGAACCATGGATAAGCTTTCACTGGTGTGACTTTTTCAGAGGAGGACATTTGGGCTTGATTATGATTGACATGCAACGCTTAACAATTTTTTTTTTTCTGTTACATTTGTTTTACCTTACACTACTCACTCACTACGACTACTACTACTTGGACGTTTGGCTTTTTATAAAACCCTTTGAAATGAAAGCATGAAACTTTCCCAGTGATGCCCACTGATGGATAACTTCACTGACAAATGATGACTGATGATGTCATTCCAGCAGCCAACCAATCAGCAGCTTCGCTTCAACTCGCATCTCTTCTTTTTCCCTATAATTTCTTCTTATGGTTGTCTGTTTGTTTCATTCTTCAAAAATTTCCAACTCTTGAGTTCTTCAGTTGTTCCAAATGAGACCATGTTTAAAGGGTCTATGTCGAAATGTTCAGTCGAGTGTTTCTCCCCCCCCCCCTTTTTTTTTTTTGCATTCATCAATTTATATGTCCATTTGCTCCATCCAGACTGACACACACCAGGTGGTGAAACACTAACACACACCACTTTAAGCACATATGTTTAAATATTCCACTTGTAAATATTTAAGGAAAAATGGACACACACACTTCACACAGAAGTTAAAAGTGTGTGAAGATAAACACAGGACGTCTCCCGGTCTGATTTCGTTTTCTTCTTTTGCACACTCGATTTCCTCCATATTGGACGAAGGGTTTGAGCTGCCCCGCCCTCCCTCAACTTTAATTAAATATCAGAGAGACTCATTTCATGCCACATTCTCACTGGTGCTGAGTGTATACACACACACACACACACACACACACACACCTTGAGAAAGGCACTTTAGTTAAAGCAGCAGCTGGTGTGTGTGTGTGTGTGTGTGTGTGTGTGTGTGTGTGTGTGCACTCAGAATCTTCCTGTCCCACTGTGAACTGAGTTTGATTTATAATATTCTCCCCTGTAGTGTTCTCTACTTTGCAGTGTTCTGTCCAATCATCCAGACCAGGTCTTTAACCTCTGCACGCTTTTTACACACAGATCATAAACACATAATTCATCTGGATCACACCAGATATACAGATCAGGCTACGTCCTAAACTGCATGCCTCATTCAGACTTGTGTTGACTCCAGAATCCTTAGTGTTAGAATTTGGGTTGAGTAATAAGTTCCCAGCTCAAGTGCAGAGTCCCAAGCTTTGCAGCCTGAATCAATCCAGATTTTTTCTTTTTAAACTTGAGATTGGAATCCAGGGTGCCAAGGTGTAGGTTCCGAATCAAGTTTAGAATTCCAAGTTCAAGTCAGTTGTCTGGGCACCACTGTCTGGGCACCACTGGGCAGCACAGTGGTGTAGTGGTTAGCACTATCGCCTCACAGCAAGAAGGTTCTGGATTTGAGCCCAGCGGCTGACAGGGGCCTTTGCATGTTTCCTCTGGGTGCTCCAGTTTCCTCTACAGTCCAAAGACATGCGGTTAGGTTAACATGCGGCAACTTGAGCAATGCACCTAACCCCCAACTGCTCCCTGGGTGCTGTAGCATAGCTGCCCACTGCTCTGGGTATGTGTATGTGCTCATTGCTTACTTGTGTGTGCATGTTTGTGTTCACTACTTCAGATGGGTTAAATGCAGAGGAGGAATTTCACTGTGGGCTTAAATCTGTGATTGAGTGTACATGTGACAAATAAAGGTTTCTTGATTTCTTACTCTAATTCTGGAGTCTTATCCAGAGTCCACGTCAAGCCAAGAGTCCCTAACTCCTGAAACAGAGTTGAGCCTCGAATACTTTAATCGAATGTCCAAAGCTGCTAGTTATATTATAGAGTTGAGTCAAGAGTCCCAAACTCTTAGTTCCTACAGTAATACTACTTATTACTATCTTAGTACTAGTCCCAAATTCCTAGTACCAAGTTCCCAGCTCTATATTCTGAGTCAAGCCAAAAGTTCATTACTTTTGAATCCTTGTTGAGTCCAAAGTCCTGAGTTCTAAAGTCTGAGTTGTGCCCGTGTCCTAGATAGTTCTAGACATCCACTGTCCGTAGGTCTACATTCTAAGGCCAGAGGTGCTAGCACTGTCCAGGTTGAGTCCAAAGACCCTGGCAGTCGGGTGAGAGTATAATCTCAAATCCAAAGCTCTAGAGTCCAAGTGAAGTCCAGATTTGGTAGTTCAGTTCTAGGGTAGGAGTATAATCCAATATGTAGGATTCTTAGGTCTCAAGTCCAGAAATCAATTCTGAGATGAAATCAGAGCTCCAAACCTGAGAAACAGAGTCCATGTTTTCTCTAGAGAGACCAACTTGCAAAGTCCCTAGCTATGAAGTTTGTGTTGAGTCCACAGTTCCCAGCTCTAGAGTCTGAATCCAGAATTCCACTAGGCTACTAGTTGAGTGTGGGCTCCCTATCTCTAGAGACATCTCTCAGCAACTCACAAACATGCAAATTCAACCCTTTTTTTTGGTTTGGTTTGGTTTTTCTGGAGCTTGTCGCCTCTAGAATCAGTTCACTCCAAGAAATACACTATTATTGTCCCACCTGGAGTGTTTAGGATTTTATATCATTATTAGCAATGATATTTACTGGCTGTTGCCTGCAGGCTACTATTAAAACAGACCTGGGGTGAAAAATCTCACAGAATGTTCAGAAAGACCTTCCGGAAGAGTCCTCACATACCTGAATCAATTACAGTCTAGCATCTTGAAAAGGTTCTATGGTATTGGCCAAAGAGTAATCACTACCACTACTCCTACTACCAATAATAATAATCTCATCTCATTATCTCTAGCCGCTTTATCCTGTTCTACAGGGTCGCAGGCAAGCTGGAGCCTATCCCAGCTGACTACGGGCGAAAGGCGGGGTACACCCTGGACAAGTCGCCAGGTCATCACAGGGCTGACACATAGACACAGACAACCATTCACACTCACATTCACACCTACGCTCAATTTAGAGTCACCAGTTAACCTAACCTGCATGTCTTTGGACTGTGGGGGAAACCGGAGCACCCGGAGGAAACCCACGCGGACACGGGGAGAACATGCAAACTCCACACAGAAAGGCCCTCGCCGGGCATGGGGCTCGAACCCGGACCTTCTTGCTGTGAGGCAACAATGCTAACCACTACACCACCGTGCCACCCAATAATAATAATAATAATAATAATAATAATACAAGCCTTTAAAATGTGATAAACAATAAAAACCCACGTACAAGGCCAAATTCTGAGAAAACTGCTTGTGTGTGTGTGTGTCAGAGCTCTGTGTGCATGACACTGTTTTTATTAGTGTTCATGCTGAACTATCACACCCTGTTATCAAGCTGTAGAATGCATCATATTCTCGCTAGAGCTGGATGTGTAATTGCAAAGTGCTGCTCTGTAATTTGTTCTAATGATTATTTACGATTTGCAGAGTAATCATGCCCAACTCGTGCATAATATCATTCTGATTTAATTGCCCTCTGTGGGAAATTCCTGCTTTCCCCTTTCCGTACTGCACTTCATTATTTTGGTGCGGAAATGAAACGAGCTGCTGTTTTGTGCACTAATTTGAATATTAATTGTCCGTATTCCCCCGTGTGGCTGCTTAATCAGGGGATTGAGAATATCGGCACGTTGTTGGACAAACGTTAAACAAGAACACGCGCCAAACCAAAAGCTGCTAATAAAAAAGGCTAATGAGAGGTTAATGTCAAAAAGGAGCACAAGAACCTTGATTCATTATGCAAATGTGATTTAAGATGATATGCTAATGAGCACATGCAGACTTCTGCAGCCTATTTTCACATCTGCAGCAAGCATTTAGCATAAAACGTTGTTTTGGAGTCAACTATCCAGCACTTCACAAACATTACCCGGCTATAGCTGTATAACCTTATATAACCTCTCCACAATTTTATTTAAAAAAAAAAAAGCTCAAAGTTATTGCATAAAATCTGCTACTCTATCCAAAGCGTACCAAGCTGAGGAAGTGAACACCAAAGCTAACACAATCAAATTTGTGATTGGCTAATCCAAATAGACATAAATAAAGTTATTGTTTTATTTAGGTTTACTAGAATGGTTAAATTTTCATAGGTAACAGTGTAGCTAATAGATAAAGTTATAAACAATGGTCTGTCAATGGAGTCGTTAGCCACACGTAGCTATTTAACAGTTATTCCACGAAATCAAGTTGTACATAGGCGGTGAGGCGCGTAGCACTGAGTTGGCTATAAGCCATGTACGAGATTGAGTGGAATAACTGTTATTCTTTCCACATTCACTGGATTTTGAGAAACAGAGCATTTTTATTTTTATTTTTTGCAAATTCAATCAATAAAAAAATTACACAAAACGTCCGACAAAATCATTTCCGCTTAGAATGTGAACAAACTGGTGAAATGACAGGAGCAATTTGTGAAAAATGCGATAATAATAATTATTGGAAAAAAAGAGATGTTCTTACCATCAGATACTTTTATTCCATATTTTGTTGCTTTGTTTTTTGTATTTTTTTGGGTTTTGTTTTCGAGTAGAGTTTTTATTTCATCGTTGATTGGTTCAGCAACACGCGCTGCCATTTTGTTTTTCTCGACTCACGGTATATGAGCTGATATCCTAGTAATAGAGTAGCCAATCAGAGCTCACGATTGCTTATATCCAGTGAATGTGGCAAGAATAAATATAGATATAGCTAGCTTTAAATAAAATATTAAAATAAGATGAAAATAATGTAAACAGAGCTAGCTAACTAGCACTACAGCCTTCAATTCCAGGACATTATGTAATAAGACACATATAATAAGGTATTAAGTATACCTAGCTAGTGTTTACATTGAGGGATTGTAATTATATTAGCTAGCATAAAGCAAGTATTAAAATGGCTAGCATGGCTGTCAGTTCTGTTAGCGAGGTGCCAACTAAATAAAACAAGATTACTAATCAATTCTGTACTTAGCCAGTCAAACACTGAGAACTTGTCCTTGAAGAAGCTAAATAAGTATAGTTAAATTTAGTTACAAGTTAGCTTGTCAAAATATATACAACCCCGATTCCAAAAAAGTTGGGACAAAGTACAAATTGTAAACAAAAACGGAATGCAATAATTTACAAATCTCAAAAACTGATATTGTATTCACAATAGGACATAGACAACATATCAAATGTCGAAAGTGAGACATTTTGAAATTTTATGCCAAATATTGGCTCATTTGAAATTTCATGACAGCAACACATCTCAAAAAAGTTGGGACAGGAGCAATAAGAGGCTGGAAAAGTTAAAGGTACAAAAAAGGAACAGCTGGAGGACCAAATTGCAACTCATTAGGTCAATTGGCAATAGGTCATTAACATGACTGGGTATAAAAAGAGCATCTTGGAGTGGCAGCGGCTCTCAGAAGTAAAGATGGGAAGAGGATCACCAATCCCCCTAATTGTGCGCCGACAAATAGTGGAGCAATATCAGAAAGGAGTTCGACAGTGTAAAATTGCAAAGAGTTTGAACATATCATCATCTACAGTGCATAATATCATCAAAAGATTCAGAGAACCTGGAAGAATCTCTGTGCGTAAGGGTTAAGGCCGGAAAACCATACTGGGTGCCCGTGATCTTCGGGCCCTTAGACGGCACTGCATCACATACAGGCATGCTTCTGTATTGGAAATCACAAAATGGGCTCAGGAATATTTCCAGAGAACATTATCTGTGAACACAATTCACCGTGCCATCCGCCGTTGCCAGCTAAAACTCTATAGTTCAAAGAAGAAGCCGTATCTAAACATGATCCAGAAGCGCAGGTGTCTTCTCTGGGCCAAGGCTCATTTAAAATGGACTGTGGCAAAGTGGAAAACTGTTCTGTGGTCAGACGAATCAAAATTTGAAGTTCTTTATGGAAATCAGGGACGCCGTGTCATTCGGACTAAAGAGGAGAAGGACGACCCGAGTTGTTATCAGCGCTCAGTTCAGAAGCCTGCATCTCTGATGGTATGGGGTTGCATTAGTGCGTGTGGCATGGGCAGCTTACACATCTGGAAAGACACCATCAATGCTGAAAGGTATATCCAGGTTCTAGAGCAACATATGCTCCCATCCAGACGACGTCTCTTTCAGGGAAGACCTTGCATTTTCCAACATGACAATGCCAAAACACATACTGCATCAATTACAGCATCATGGCTGCGTAGAAGAAGGGTCCGGGTACTGAACTGGCCAGCCTGCAGTCCAGATCTTTCACCCATAGAAAACATTTGGCGCATCATAAAATGGAAGATACGACAAAAAAGACCTAAGACAGTTGAGCAACTAGAATCCTACATTAGACAAGAATGGGTTAACATTCCTATCCCTAAACTTGAGCAACTTGTCTCCTCAGTCCCCAGACGTTTACAGACTGTTGTAAAGAGAAAAGGGGATGTCTCACAGTGGTAAACACGGCCTTGTCCCAACTTTTTTGAGATGTGTTGTTGTCATGAAATTTAAAAATCACCTAATTTTTCTCTTTAAATGATACATTTTCTCAGTTTAAACATTTGATATGTCATCTATGTTCTATTCTGGATAAAATATGGAATTTTGAAACTTCCACATCATTGCATTCCGTTTTTATTTACAATTTGTGCTTTGTCCCAACTTTTTTAGAATCGGGGTTGTATACGCACTGGCCACTTTATTAGGAACACCTGTCCACCTGCTGTTTCATGCAGTTCTCTAATCAGCCGATCCCTTGACAGCAGCACAATGCATCAAATCATGCAGATACAGATCAAGAGCTTCAGTTAATGTTCACTTCAAACATCAGAATGGGAAAAATTGTGACCTCAAAGTGTGACTTTCACTGTGGCATGGGTGTTTCACTGCTGATCTGGGGTTTTCACACACAAGAGTCTCTAGAGTTTACACAGAATGGTGCAAAAAACAAAAATAACAGTGAGTGAGTGACGACAGTTCTGTGGGTGGAAACAAACGCCTTGTTGATAAGAGAGGTCAGAGGAAAATGGCCAGATTGGTTCGAGCTACCAGGAAGGATATAATAACTCATATAATCACTCTTTATAACCGTGGTGAGCAGAAAAGCATCTCAGCATGCAACAGCAGAAGAACACATTGGGTTCCACTCCTGCAGCCAAGAACAGGGATCTTAGAATCCAGTGATCGGTGGAGTTGAACTAAAAACCTCACCCCATGTCTGCTGCCAAAAACAATGTGATAAACAAACAGCCCTGAAGTGATGCCTGAAGTTTGTCAAAATACAGATGCTGCAGCAGAAACCACATGGAGTCTGTTTTATCTCATCTTTTTCACCTTGTCCATTATTTTATTGGTGTGTTGATGACATGAGGTGCAGCATGTGATCACGCCTCTCTTCTTTAATTGTTTTTCTTTCGTGAGCATGATTCAGGTGGCTATGTTTCAATTCAAAACTGCCTAAAGATCAATTCTGTGGAGGAGAATAAATATCTGACACTCGCTTTTTCACAGCATGCCTTCAGAAATGTCTGTCAGGAACTCAAAGGCGAGGAGGAGGAGGAGGAGGAGGGATCAATAGCGCTAACTGAATCAAACGCACCTAAACACACAGCTTTCTGTTTTCAGCAGCATGCTGAACAGACTAACCGATGTTAGCATGAAGCAAACATGCTAAAACATGAACTAGCATTATAGTAAACAGGTTAAAACAAACTAGCATTATAATGAATATACTAACACGAACATACCAAGTTATTACAAAGTGTCCATCCTTTATAGCAATGTCATGAGGTTTTGTTCATTTCTCAAGGCAGCCATTTTCTTATATAACCTTCAAAACATAATCAAAATAATAAAAGGAATCCAAACATCCTGTTCGAAGCTGCGATAAATCACCCTCAGGCTCTCCACAGACAAGGAATGTGCAGAATCCTCTTGAGTCAAAACAGTGTCTGAAAAACATGTTAAATATTTAATACTTGAGTGTTTGTTGGCTGAAAATATTTGACATCTGGCAACCGAGATGGGAAACTATGTAGTGGATGTTAAGACCAAGGCTCCGTCCCAAATAAACACCCTGCTAGTGCACTGGTTTAGTTCACAATTCCTGCTGCAAGCTCACAGATAGTTAGTGTTGCTTCTACGAGAAGCATGGACCCAATTAATGGCTCTGTCCCAAATTCATACCTAGCATCTTACTAGAAAGGATAAACTACAAAATTTATGATTACTTCGTGTCCTTGCTTGAGCGTAGTCCATTTTAAGGCCATGTCAAAATTCAAATAGAATTTTAAGGCTTTGTTTGTATGTTAGTCATGACTTTTTTCTCCACTGAGCAATTCCAGCGTTATGGATGTGACACTTGAACTCAAAATGGCAACAAATGACCCAGTGCATGTTTTATCGTCTCCCAGTATTTAAACAGGTGTTGCATATTTTAAGGCTGTACCATACTGGAGAAGTGATAGAACAAGAACAATTCCCATAGTACATCTAGGGCATGCCAGAAAATGCCAATAAAAGATGCGTTATGGATGTGACAGAAAAAGTATCACTTTTCTTGGGTGACTGTACATTTTTATCAAACTCTGTGAAATCGTAAACCTAATGTCGAAATGGAGATATCCATTTGATAGAGGGGTCCAAGGTGAATATTAAAAAAAATCTTTGTTTAAAATATTTTGTATTTCATGCAGAGTTTCGGAAGGAAAAGTCAGCGTTATGGATGTGACGAAATTCCGTTATGGATGTGACGCGTCTGAAATAGACATGGCGCATGTTTAGAAAATCAGCAATTTAACCACCATAACCCTTTGAAAAACTCTCTAAATATCAGCTAAAACTATCAAAGTTCTTAAATAATATTTAGGATGGCTATTGTTTTGCTGTTTTGTGGATTTTAGCATACATTTCTGTGGCTTGTGGCAATAATATAGAATTGTACATGATCAAAGTTGATTTTAGCTTGGGGTTTACATTATCAGAAAGAAAGACTGACATATTAAGGCGAAGGGAACAATTGTTGCAACAAATTGGTTCAACTTATTCACATCTGTAAAATACAGGCCTAGGTGATATCTCTGGGAGTGGTTTTGATGTATTACATGTTGCTTTATTTTTGCATGGTGAGGTTGACATTTACATGGAATTGCCCCACTGTTTTTTTTTTTTTTTTCAGTGAGTGAACAGGATCCTGGTGAAAACCCGCACCATGGCTCACACACACAAGATGCTGGATACACACTTCAGGTTTCGGGCTGCAGGAACACACACGGCGAGGTGTCAGTTCTCAGTGCAATATACACACTGCTCATGTTATGGAGGTAACTCCTGAACACACTCCAGCCCCTGAACCTGGACGCAGTAAAGACTCTGTACTAGGACACCTTTTCTTCTCTTATCTGTTTTTTTTCTCTAACTTGTGGCACATTTCCACTGCCAACTCTGACCCCTGCTCTATAACACTACTCCTTTGTGTTAGGGGCCCTCTGGAGTCAACGAGGGTGAAAAAAAGGACTTCTGACATTCCCTTACAGACAAGGGCAGATTTAAACGGTGTAGGTGATGATTAACAGGGCGGAGCTATGCTCCTGAGGGAGGATGATTGACAGCCGGAGGGCACACAACTGACCCACAGCTTCTGACAGGAGTTTAATCGAGGAAAAAAGGAAATGGAAGAGAAAATACAGGGAGAAACATCCAGATTTCGATTGGTTTCATCTGATACCTGCTGACTTTTAATATCTGAATATTCATCACTGTTGAAATTAATATTCATAAGAAACAGAGCACAGTCCAATCAGTGTGGAGGGTTGAAATGTATCGTAGTCTTTACAGACAGACAAACAGACTGGATGGGTGGGTTGGCATTCAGACAGACAGACAGACAGACAGACAGACAGACAGAACAGAGCTTCCTGTATAAGCCACGCCCACTCCAAATGCATTGTACAAGAAAGATAGATCGCCAGACAGACAGACAGACAAACTAACAATATGGAGTGGGTATAAAGAGTCTACACACCCCTGATGAATTTGCAGGGTTCTGTGAAATATACAAATAGTACCAAAATAAGGAACAGGGGCGGAAAATGGATGCATAAGTATACACACCCCTTAACTAACACTTTGTTAAAAGTACCTTTTTCTTGTAATACAGCACTCAGTCTTTTAAAGTAAGAGTAACACATCTTGATTTGGCAATTTTATTCCATTCTTCCTTGCAAAAAAAGCTCTAGATCTCTCAAATTCAATCAGGGAATCTCCTTTTATACGGCCCTCTTCAAGTCATTCCACAGGTTTTCAATAGGCTTTGGATCCGGGCTCCGATTGGACCGTTCCAAAATGTTCATCTTCTTGGATTTGTTTTATTGTCGTGCTGGAAAATACACTTTTTCTTCATCTTCAGTTGTCAAAAAGAGGCCTGCAGCATATCCCATAGAATGATGCTGCCACCATCATGCTTCACCATGGATATGGTGTTCTTTCGGTGATGAGCATATCTTTTATATTTTCTGGAGACTTTGTTACACTTACTACTTATTTTTTGCAGTAAAACCCAGCGGTCTTCATTATGTTTTTTGGGTTTTTTTTTTTTGTCTGAAAAGTGTCTCTTACATCCTGTAATATGCTGCTTTTTTTTTTTTTTTTGCTTATTTTATTTATTTTTTTTTTTTACTGTCATGAAAACATTTTTCTGTCACAATTTAATTTTATGCTGGAAAACTAAGGTTTGGAAATTGAAAATGTTTATGTACTGACTGAATGTAGAAGTCGTAAAATAGTCATAAAAACAAGATTCTTTTGCACACACATATATACATATATACAGGATATACAGTGCCTTGCAAAAGTATTCATACCCCTTGAACATTTTCACATTTTTCCACCTTACAACCACAAACTTAAAAAGTTTTTTATTGAGATTTTATGTGATAGACCAACACAGAGTAGCACATAATTGTGAAGTGAAACGAAAATGATAAATGGTCTTCAAAATTTTAAACAAATGAAAATCTGAAAAATGTGGTGTGCATTAGTATTCAGCCCCCTGTACTCTGATACCTTTAAATACAATCCAGTGCGATCAATTGCCTTCAGAAGTCGTCTAATTAGTTAATAGAGTCCTACTGTGTGTAATTTACTCTCAGCATAAATACACTTGTTCTGTGAAGGCCTCGGTGGTTTGTTAGAGAACACTGAAGAACAAACAGCATCATGAAGACCAAAGAACTCACCAGACAGGTCAGGGATAAAGTTCTGGAGAAGTTTAAAGCAGGGTTAGGTTATACAAAAATATCCCAAGCTCTGAACATCTCAAGAAGCACTGTTCAATCCATCATTCAAAAATGGAAAAAGTATGGCACAACTGCAAACCTACCAAGACATGGCCGTCCACCTAAACTGACAGAGCGAGCAAGGAGAGCACTGGTCAGAGAAGCAGCCAAGAGGCCCATGATCACTCTGGAGGAGCTGCAGAAATCCACAGCTCCGGTGGGAGAATCTGTGCACAGGACAACTATAAGTCGTACACTCCACAAATCTGGCCTCTTTGGAAGAGTGGCAAGAAGAAAGCCATTGTTGAAAGACAGGCATAAGAAGCCATGTAGGGGACACAGCAAACATGTGCTTTGGTCAGATGAGACCAAAGTTGAACTTTTTGGCCTAAATGCAATGCGCTATGTGTGGCAGAAAACTAACACTGCTCATCACCCTGCACACACCATCCCCACTGTGAAACATGGTGGTGGCAGCATCATGCTATGGGGATGCTTTTCTTCAGCAGGGACAGGGAAGCTGGTCAGAGTTGATGGGAAGATGGATGGAGCTAAATACAGGGCAATCCTGGAAGAAAACCTGTTGGAGGCTGCAAAAGACTTGAGACTGGGAAGGAGATTCACCTTCCAGCAAGACAATGACCCTAAACATACAGCCAGAGCTACAATGGAATGGTTTAGAGCAAAGAATATTCATGTGTTCAAATGGCCCAGTCAAAGTCCAGACCTAAATCCCATTGAGCATCTGTGGCAAGACTTGAAAATTGCTGTTCACAGATGCTCTCCATCCAATCTGGCTGAGCTTGAGCTATTTTGCAAAGAAGAATGGGCAAAAATTTCAGTGTCTAGATGTGCAAAGCTGGTAGAGACATACCACAAAAGACTTGCAGCTGTAATTGCAGCAAAAGGTGGCTCTACAAAGTATTGACGCAGGGGGGCTGAATACTAACTCACATCACATTTTTCAGATTTTTATTTGTTTAAAATTTTGAAGACCATTTATCATTTTCGCTTCACTTCACAATTATGTGCTACTCTGTGTTGGTCTATCACATAAAATCTCAATAAAAAACTTTTAAGTTCGTGGTTGTAAGGTGGAACAATGTGAAAAAGTTCAAGGGGTATGAATACTTTTGCAAGGCACTGTACAAATAAAAAGCCATTAATACAAGCCACGCCCATTTTGAGGATGCTGTACAGGCTCCACCCCCCACTCAGAAAGTCATGTTTAATGATGACAGATGAGGGGTGAATTGACGGATCTGTGTCTTCACTTCATGTCTGTATTGTGATGTACAAAACAAGATAATAAAACTGTGGGTTTGTAATAAAGGTTTATAAAGCTGTTAAGTTAGATTTAAAGTTTTGATACATTTCAGTGCAAACTAACCCTGTTTATATGTACACTCACCGGCCACTTTAATAGGAACTTGTTGATTCTAAGATCCCTGTTCTTGGCTGCAGGAGTGGAACCCAGTGTGTTCTTCTGCTGTTGCATGCTGAGATGCTTTTCTGCTCACCACAGTTGTAATGAGTGATTATATGAGTTACTATATCCTTCCTGGCAGCTCGAACCAATTTAACCATTTTCCTCTGACCTCTCTTATCAACAAGGCGTTTATTTCCACCCACAGAACCGTCGCTCACTCACTCACTGTTTTTTTGTTTGTCGCACCATTCTGTATAAACTCTAGAGACTGTCGTGTGTGAAAACCCCAGGAGATCAGCAGTTTCTGAAATACTCAAACCAGTCCATCTGGATCAAACCAACACCCATGCCACAGTGAAAGTCACACTTTGAGATCACACTTTTTCCCATTCTGATGTTTGAAGTGAACATTAACTGAAGCTCTTGATTTGCATCTGCATGATTTGATGCATTGGGCTGCTGTCAAGGGATCGGCTGATTAGAGAACTGCATCAAACAGCAGGTGGACGGGTGTACCTAATAAAGTGGTCTGTGAGTGTGTGTGTATATATAAATATATAAATACGTATGCAATATATTTTCCAGACAATTTTATAGTGGAACAGTGCAATTTTTTTTCAATCAATTTCATCATTTTTTTTATTTAAAAATGTATAAACATTTTGTTATTTCATTTCAATTTAATAACCTGTATGCTTAATATTTTTTACAGAGCACATTAACAAACTAATCCTCTCTCTGTCAGGTATTTATTTCAGGTTTATAATGAGCGGCATTAAACCAATGTGTTGACCTCATTCTGTGTGTGTGTGTGTGTGTGTCCTCCTGTACTGAGCTGATAACAATTCTGTGTAATAACACAAATCATTAATCCCATGAGCAATAGCCTTAAATTAGCCAGTTAGCCACATAAGCCTATTAGTATGAAACATTTTTTCTTTATTTATTTTTTTGCTACCCACACTGAATTTCTAAATAATCCTTAGATTAAATGAGTCCATTAAACATGTAAAACAATGTTTTTGTCCAAGAAGTTTGATATCTGTGCTAGTCAGTAATGTACCCTGAGAAAATTATGCTAATTAAAAGTGTGTGAGGGTCTCCAACAGTGATTATTCTGAGCATAATAATAATAATAATAATAATAATAGGAATCGGTTAAATCCATGAGGAAGAACTTGAAATCATCCAGTTATTTTTTTTTAATGCAAGGCGTAATGTTTTTGTTTAAATGAGTCTAAAACAATGTCTTTGAGGCATGTAATATCTGAGGAATGAACCCTTGGAAAACAATGAGTACATAGATCAATAACAGTCTGAACAAACGGTCCTGCAATATAATTTTTTTTTTTTGTATGTATACGATTATTCACTTAATGATTTATAACACAAATCACTTAAACTCATAATGAATTAGCGAGATAGCACCATAAGCCTTTTAGCAATCCATTATTGTTTACCCAGAATGCAATTTTCGAAACGCGTCCTTGACGTCTTTAATGGAAGCGGAACAAATTAAATGAGCCCATTAAACATGAAACACTGGAATGTGATTTCTGCTAGGAAGTAATGAACGCTAGGAAAACTATGCTAATGAAATGCTAATTAAAACTGTGTGAGGATCGCTAACAATGCTAACGAAGCCCTGAAAATCTCAGAAAAAAAGTTTCCTTTTCAGGAAGTTAATAGCATAAGTCAGTCAGGCCTGAGAGGATTATTTTAAACTAGTCAATTAGCTAGACAAACCAATTAGCATGTCAGTTTTACCCATAATGCATTTCTCAATCCGTCATCACCTGACAAGATATAACGAATTCATTAAATGTGTGAGAATATATTATTTTTATCTCAGAAATGCTTTTGCTTTGAAAGTGATGCAAATTAAATGTGCTAACAATGCTAATGAAGTGTGAAGGGATGAAAATGAAACTGGTTTGATGTGGAGGCACAGTGTTGCTTCAGGAAGAAGAAAAAAACGAATCAAATGAATTAATTTATTAAACTTACTGCCTGGTTTCAACCTTTAAATCTCAAAATCTTGTTAGCAGGGCATTTTTAAAAGATACTTCATTTCTAAATACTATACACACTTCCACTTTGATTAAATAAGTCTATTAAATGATATTTTACCTCAGAAATGTAACCATTGCATGTGTACAACATTGCTAATCATGTTAACAAGGCTCACAGCTAAAGCTTTTCATCTCTTTATACAGACATATCAGCTAGCGAGCTAATCAGTTAGCTAGCATGATAGCTAGCTGATTGTGTGATAAAGCACTGGTTTATTCGATATCTAGCATGATAAAGACTTTATTTGGCAAGTAGTTATGGAACTAACGCTGATCTAGAGCTGGTAAACCTCCATTTTGGAAAGGGTACAGCGTCAAAACATCGCAGTACCTTCTGCATAATGTGTACGTGAAATGTTTTCCTCCGAAATTAAATAAATAGCAGTGTAAAAGATTGCAAGTTGGACAGAATGGTCAGTAGAGATAGGGTTTAATATTTTATAAACCTCCTTTATCCAGTGCCTTCTGAATAAATAAGCAAGTGTGCTTCTAAAGTCTACTTTGTTAGATTACTTAATCCCTCAAACAGCTTCAACAATGTAACAGGTTTAATATGACCAACACCCAGCAAATACAACGTATATACGACGTAGTGGTTCGGTAATCAGGGAAATACGTCGTCATTACGTAGTAGGCACGTCCTAACACAACGTTGTGCCAATACCTAACGACAACGTAGTGGTCATATGTAACGGACATGTTATCTGGCGACCATCCAGTGACGTATGTCCTACTACGTAGTCTACATGTTGTGTGTATTTTCTATTTGATGATCGATGTCTTAATAATTTGCTTTCGTACATTTTGTTGCATGTCTCTATGAATAACATTAACAATGTGATCTTGGTCTACTGATGAATTGATTGTATTTTAACTTTAAAATAGCGCTGAATGAGGCCATTTCAATGAAATAAAAGTTCGTAGATTCATGATTTTGCAGTTAGGCATGTCTTATCAGTTTATCTGCATTGTAACCCTCTAATAACTATTAGTGGTATTTTTTTTTTATCCAAAATCATGTTCGGTACACGCAAAACTTTAACTGAAGGAGAGGATTTTCACATGATCCGTGATTGCCAACAAATTATTTCCGTGACCCGTGATTTGAGCCTATTTCTATTCCTGTGATGTGTGATTGAGAATGTTTGTTTGTTTGTTTGTTTGTTTGTTTGTGACCCCCAGTGGTGGATCCAGGGGCGGGGTTTAACCCCCCTTCAGCGACTGGGGGGGATAAAAGAGTAAACACAACAGAAAGCTTGAAGCAAGCAAAATTACTCAAAATATGCTCAAATTCACTGAATGAACATGTACAGTTTCATTTTCCAGCGCACTGCCTTCGGGCCGCTCGCCGATGCTTTTCGTAGAAATTATCAATACAATCCCCGCCCCTCTCCCTGACCCCCTCCACCCTGTTCACTTGGGGGGGGGGGGAAAGGGCATATGCTGGCTGACCACTATCCCATCATGCTTTGTGGCTCCGGATCGTGTCGGTCTTTCAAAACCCATTGAAGGAGCGACTTCCGGCCTCCCAGTTGTTTTTATTGGTGCAGAGGGAAGGTGTTTGGTTATAATTGGAGAGCTTTGATCGACAGAATCTTTCAAGGTAAGAATGTTACCCTTGCTATTGTCGTCACTATGTGAATGTAAGGTGATTAAGTCTGACGATATATTATATGCAAATGTTATCGTTAAATGTTTATTTTAATGAATGTTAGTGTCTGAGTCTCCACCGCAGGAAAGCGCGTGTGGCACCATGTTTGTGGCGGATGATGAGCGCGTGGTGGAGATCATTTTATGAAAAGATAGAAACACTACTTGAATAAATGACTGACATTTGTGATCTGTCAGTCTGAATATCTGTGTAGTGGCATTCAGTACTAATTATATTACCTATGTGTGGTATTTTATCATAAAATCCAACCATTTTTTAAATGTATGTCTTTAATTCATAAATGCATAATGCACACTTGTTTTTATGTGGCCCATGACACTAACCATTTCCTTTTTGTGTTTTTATAGATTATCAGAGAAAGGTTCTGATGCGCCTAGATGAAATTGTGCAGAATTATCTGTAGGTATTTACCTCTTGCAAATATTTAATGTGTACATACATCACTTAATCTGACCATATAATGGTAAACAAGGATTTCCCAATTTATCATTGATTATAATTATACGTATTTGCAGGCTTGCGCTGCTGTGGCTGCAACAACTAAGGAGACGACTACTGTACCAACCCACCATTCATCTGATTCGGAAACCAGAGACAGCTGTTAGCTCTTTCACTGCTAGAATTTCTATTATTGAATACTGGTTCACCATTAAATATTTTCTAGAGCCAGAACAAAAATGATGGTTGGCATGCGTGTAAATATTGCAGTCAGTCTCTGTAGGTTTTTATGCCATTTTAGTGTAATGTAATGTCTGACCAGCCGCCATCATAAAAGTGCAGAATAATATCTTTAAGTTCCTTTGCATATTCATGATTACATTTGATTCAGGTAATGCATATATTAATCTTCTATTTCATCCTGTGAAACTACAACACATCACCTTTTATGTTTGTCAATTGTACTAGTACACGCGGTTTTATATATATATATATATATATATATATATATATATATATATATTTCACATTTCTAACCTAACCTGGCTGATGGAGCTATTTTTTTTGTTGAAATAAATGTACCGACTATGCAAAATATTGTTGCTTCTTCCATGTTTTCTGCATAATATTACTCAGGTTTTGTAAGGTAGTAGAAAGGATGTGAAAATGTAAGGTGGTGAGAACATGCCCATATGAGTGCGAAAGTATCCATAGTGTAGTGGGAAGGTCCCCATTGAGTAGTGGGAAAGTGGTGGGTATGTAATTTCTCTACGTAACTTTACGATGTAGTAAAAACTTTGCTGGTAGTCCAGAATTTTATGTAGTAACTATGTAAAAACACGACGTAACATCTACCAAACCACTACATTGTAAGTAAAATTGTTAGCTGGGCAGGAAGTGCACAAGGGCACATTTAAGAATGCTACTGGAACAGGGCAGATATCTTAACCAGTTTTAGCATTTAGTATTTTTTGTTGCTTTTTTATAAACAAGGTCAGTTCTATTTGGAACACAGCCCTTTAGATCTTGTCCCACGTCACCGCCTTATTTCTGAAATTCATTAGCAGTGGAACCCATTTAGCGTCTGAACCCTAGTGGGAACGAGGAAAATTGAAAACGCAAATTTAATTTTGCTCCCTTTACTTCCTGGGGAGTTTGTCCCTCTCGGCTATTAGCGCCGAGCCAAAGTTCAATCACAATTAGGCTGAAAATGAAGGTTGCTAATAAAAGAGTAGTGTGCACTAGTGACCTTAATACACTCTAATACGGTTGTATTCTCTCTTTCATTCTCTCTTGCTTCATTAAATAAATTAGCGGAGTCAAATGAAAGAGTCAGGGCGACAAGGACAACCTTCCTGTCCTGTGCTCTCGTGGATTTCACATCAACAGGAAGCACCCTGGGTTTTTAAAGGAAGGGGGATTGAGATGATCAATAAAGTGTGCACTAGATGAATGAACACAGCACACACTTTTCACACTGGTACAGCTGTGTGTGTCATGTGTTAATGTGCTCACAGTAAAAAAAAAAAACACTGTAGGCTTAACAACTTGAAAGTGTTCATGATGTTCATGGTGAAAGAGATGGGGAGAGAAAGAAAGAAAAAAGGGGAGGAAGTTATAAAGATGTATACAGTAAATGAGGATGAGAAGGACAAAATGAAAAAAGGGATAAACCAAGGAAGGAAGGAAGGAAGGAAGGAAGGAAGGAAGAATTACCTAATGAAAAAAAGAGGAAAGGACAGAGAAAGAGAAGGGTGGAAAAAAGAAAATGGAAGGAAGGAAGGAAAATGAAAGAGAATAAGGAAAGAAGGAAGGGAGGGAGGAAAATGAATAGTAAAGGTATAAAGTCATTTGAAGAATGAACATATAAAACATACATTACTCTCGTATTTATTTCAGACGTCTGTCGGTTATGTGATTTGTGATATGTATTGTACACTATTTAGCAGGGGCGGCACGGTGGTGTAGTGGTTAGCGCTGTCGCCTCACAGCAAGAAGGTCCTGGGTTCGAGCCCCGTGCCCGGCAAGGGCCTTTCTGTGTGGAGTTTGCATGTTCTCCCCGTGTCCGCGTGGGTTTCCTCCGGGTGCTCCGGTTTCCCCCACAGTCCAAAGACATGCAGGTTAGGTTAACTGGTGACTCTAAATTGAGCGTAGGTGTGAATGTGAGTGTGAATGGTTGTCTGTGTCTATGTGTCAGCCCTGTGATGACCTGGCGACTTGTCCAGGGTGTACCCCGCCTTTCGCCCATAGTCAGCTGGGATAGGCTCCAGCTTGCCTGCGACCCTGTAGAAGGATAAAGCGGCTAGAGATAATGAGATGAGATGAGACTATTTAGCAGATCAAGTCAAATTATCTTAGAAAGTGGAATTTTGTGGAATTTGTTCACATTCCTGAAGTTCTATTTCAATTTCAGTTTCATTTCCCTTCAGCTGCATGCAATTCTAATTCCAATTCCGGGAAGTGAATTAGAAATTACCCTACATTCTCAATTCAATTCATGAATGTACTGAAGGAATGAATGGATTAAGGGATGAATGAATGAAGGGAGGAAGGAAGGAAGGAATGGATGAATTAAGGAATGAATAGATTAAGGAAGGAATGGATGAATTCAGGAATTAAGGAATGAATGAATTAATGGATTAAGGAGTGAAGGAAGGGATGGAGGAATTAAAGAAGGAAGGAAGGAAGGAAGGAAGGAAGGAAGGAATGGATGAATTAAGAAATTAATTAAGGAATGAATGGAATGAGGAGAGAAGGAAGGAAGGAATGGATGGATGAAGGAAGGGATGGATGAATTAAAAAATAATTATAATAAGCAATGAAGGAAGGAAGGAATGGATGGCTGGATGAATTAAAAACTTAATGAAGGAATGAATGGATTAAGGAAGGAAGGAAAGGATGGATGAATTAAGGAATGGATGAAGGAAGGGATGGATGAATTAAGGAAGAAAGGAAGGAAGGAATGGATTAAGAAATGAAGGAAGGAAGGAATGGATGGATGGATGAATTAAGAAATTAATGAAGGAATGAATGGATTAAGGAAGGAATGAATGAAGGAAGGAAGGAAAGGATGGATGAATTAAGGAATGGATGAAGGAAGGAATGGATGGATGGATGGATGGATGGATGGATGGATTAAGAAATTAATGAAGGAATGAATGGATTAAGGAAGGAAGGAAGGATGAATGAATGAAGGAATGAATAACTGAAGGAAATAAGGAATGAAGGGATAGATGAATGAAGGCAGGCATGAATGAAGGAAGGAATAGATTAAGGAATAAATGAATGAAGGAAGGAAGGAATTCAGGAATGAATAATTAAGGAATGAATGGATTAAGGAAAGGATGGATGAATTAAGGAAGGAAGGAACGGATTAAGGGATGAATGAATGAAGGAAGAAATTAAGGAATGAAGGGATGGATGAATTAAGGAACGAATGGATTAAGGAAGGAATGGATGAATTCAGGAATTCAGGAATTAAGGAATTAATTAATTACTGGATTAAGGAGTGAAGGAAGGGATGGAGGAATTAAAGAATGAAGGAAT
Source organism: Neoarius graeffei (assembly GCF_027579695.1). Lineage (NCBI taxonomy): Eukaryota > Metazoa > Chordata > Actinopteri > Siluriformes > Ariidae > Neoarius > Neoarius graeffei. The sequence goes on from NC_083586.1 coordinate 12,733,484, forward strand.
GAATGAAGGAAGGAATGGATGAATTAAGAAATTAATTAAGGAATGAATGGAATAAGGAAGGAAGGAAGGAAGGAAAGGATGGATGGATGGATGGATGGAGGAAGGGATGGATGAATTAAGGAATGAATGAAGGAAGGAATGGATTAAGCAATGAAGGAAGGAATGGATGGATGAATTAAAAAATCAATGAAGGAATGAATGGATTAAGGAATGAAGGAAGGAATGGATGGATGGATGAATTAAAAAATTAATGAAGGAATGAATGGATTAAGGAAGGAAAGGATGGATGAATTAAGGAATGGATGAAGGAAGGGATGGATGAATTAAGGAAGGAAGGAAGGAAGGAAGGAATGGATTAAGAAATGAAGGAAGGAATGGATGGATGAATTAAGAAATTAATGAAGGAATGAATGGATTAAGGAAGGAAGGAAGGAAGGAAGGAAGGAAGGAAGGAAAGGATGGATGAATTAAGGAATGGATGGAGGAAGGGATGGATGGATGGATGGATGGATGAATTAAGAAATTAATGAAGGAATGAATGGATTAAGGAATGAAGGAAGGAAGGAAGGAAGGAAGGAAGGAAGGATTAAGGAATGAATGAAGGAATGGATTAAGGAATGAATAACTGAAGGAAATAAGGAATGAAGGGATAGATGAATGAAGGCAGGAATGAATGAATGAAGGAATAGATTAAGGAATAAATGAATGAATGAATTCAGGAATGAATAATTAAGGAATGAATGGATTAAGGAAGGAAAGGATGGATGAATTAAGGAAGGAAGGAATCAAGGAATGAATGGATTAAGGGATGAATGAATGAATGAATGAATGAATTAAGGAATGAAAGGATTAAGGAATGAATAAATGAAGGAATTAATTAAAGAATGAATGACAGAATGAATGAATTATGGAATGAATGAATGAATGAATGAATGAATGAATGAATGAATTCATTCATTCATTCATTTAAAAGAAAAGGAAAGAGGAACAGAGAAATAAATGAATGAAGGTAGTTTCTGAGAAACCAGAAGAAAACTGAAACATTTTTTTAAAGGAAATCAGGAAGGGGGCTGAAACACCAACTCATCTTGTACCAACAACCCAGCCATGGTTAAAGTCCCAGAGATCTGACTTTTCCCCTCCATTCTGATGTCTGATGTGAAAATTAAATGAAGTTCTTGACCTGCTTCTGCATGTTCTTATGCATCGCACTGCTGCCACATGATTGGCTGATTGGATACCTGCATAAATAAATACCAGGTATACAGGTGTTCCTAATAAACTGAGCGAGAGAGAGCTAACAAATAAGTAAGGACAGAAGGAAATAAACCAGAATAATATTATGAAGAGGAGAAAAACAAATGTTAGTAAGTAAAAAAGAAAGAAACAAAAGAATGGATGGTTAGTTGGAACAGAGACCGAAAAAAGAATGAGAGATTACAGTAATTGATAACATTTATTCTGCAAGTTGAATTAAAATCCTAGGGATCAACAAAGACACGTACAGGAGGAAGCACACATCATTTCTTGTCTCAATCATTTGAGCAAATGATGTCATTAAGCAATTGAATAAGAATATCTAGATAGAAGGGCATTAATGTGTGACACTTGTGAGTATCTGAGTGACGTTCTGGCATGTGGTGGTGGTGTTTTTCCCTTTCTTAAAGAACGAGTACTCATTTTTCATTTTCCATTTCACTTCCATATGGTGCAGAGTGAGATCTCTCCCTCGAGTGTTGTGCATTAATGTTAACCATGCATAATATCTCAGCACACTAGCGCTCTCATTTATCACACACACACAGAGACTGAAGTTTCACGACCGCATTAACACAACTTCACAGTATGATGATAATCTGAGCCAACGCAGCAGTGTTCAGTCTCATACAGGACTCTAAACATGGGCGTCTTCAGGGAAACGCCGATGATCGGAAAGACAAAGTGTTTTTTGAACAGATGATCTGTAGTTATTTATGCAAACAGTTTTGTCCCTGTAGATGGAGACGCCAAAAGTCATGTCGACATGAAAATGTCAGCTTGACCAGATTAAAAGGACAGACCGCAGTCAAAACCCATTAAACTAGACAAGTTTGTCTTCCTGTCTCATATAAAAAAGTACTAACACTCTGTTCCTGGCCTAATTAACCAAGTGTAATCCTCAGAAAAAAAAATAGCAAGAGGAATCAGCTCCACTTGTTTATTATTATTGCCTTTAGATGAGTACTTTTAAGTCAGAAATTATAACCAGACTGGAATTTGGTATATTTTTTCCCCTCCAGTGTTTTCTGAATGTATTACATGTTTCCCCTGTGATTTCCCAGTATATATTCCTGTGTACTGTATATTTTTCCACTTGATTCCCAGTGTCTTTCCTTCTGTATTTGGTATTCCAGTAATTTCCCATTTTCCATTCCAACACTCCTGTGTTTTCTCCAGTATTTTCCAGTATATTCCCAATGTTTTTGCAGTTGTATACATTATATTCCAGTGTGTTGTTCCAGTCTTTCCCCAGTATACTATATATCCCAATATATACCGTACTTCAGCATTTTCCAAAATACTCCCAGTTCTCATCCTGTTCTTTTGCAGCAGTTCCTGCTGTAGTAATAATTTTGTCCAGTGTTTCCCCAACGATAAAGTTTTTCCTCAGTGCCATCCCAATATTTCCCCAGTTTATTTTCCAGTCTTGCTTCCAGTCTTTCTTTCCATATTTTCCAGTATATTCCCAGTGTTTTTCCTCTGGGGTTTTCCCAGTACATCTTCTAATATATTATATGGACACAAGTGTTTTACTGGGAAATACACCACTCGTATTTTTCATACGAGGTCCATCAAGGACATGGAGAACCAAAACCGTGACATAAATCTGTATCTGTCATTCATGAGGAAATCGATGAATTGTTTTGATAAATTTGGGGACTTTTTGTTTGTGAATGTGTCGATATAATAAAAAGAAAATCACATGTTGGCTTGAAGATATGAAGTTTATCTTCTCATGTTGAAAAACTCGCATTTTTCATATGAAATACGGTACATCACGGATCTGAGTGACATATTTAAATAATATTGGCTAGTGTTGAGTGGTCTATCAGATACCGTACATTCCATTCAGCTAGCATGATATTGAATGAGTCGAAGATGAGTAGCTGAATGGACTATATCTGATAGATCACGAATAAAAGCCATTATTATTATTATTATTATTATTATTATTATTATACATACACACTCTCTTCACATCAGCATACTCAAAGGCCAATGCTAGCTTACCCGCAACTCGGTGCTATTAGCACGGCAGTGCAGTCACCTTCCAGCCAGTGTAGTGTTAGTGAAGGCCAGTGCTAGCGCAGTCAAGCTGAATATTATTATTATTATTATTATTATTATTATTATTTTCCCTATGTAATTTACTTCATTACTTTTAAAATCAACATCGACGACGACACACAATGGAGTGACCTGGCAGCCAAAATTCTCTCAAAATCTTCCACTTTATTGAAGCAAACCTTGTGGCCATGTTTTTTTTACAAATTAAGATAAGATAAGATAAGATAAGATAAGATAAGATAAGATAAGATAAGATAAGATAAGATAAGATAGCCTTTTATTATCCCACAAGGGGAAATTTACATTGTGGGATAATTAAAGGCTAAATTGTCACAGTCACTTGCTAGCATGGAAGTTTTACATCTCCGACGTGTCTCTTTTCCAGTTTTTTGATGTCCATTGAATGTTTTTCTCTTGTAAATATGTATGAAGAATATATAATGAAACTTTGGTAGCCATTCAGCGCGTCTTTCGTTTCAGTTTTCAGTTTATTATTTATTTAGTGCTTAAACCTAGCAGTAGCACTGGATTAGCCTCGTCTTCTCTGTTTCCTGGTGGAGAAAGAAATGATTCTGCACACATGCAGCAAAAAAAGTTTTGCCACCGGATATTTGCATGAGCTCTGATGTGTGACGCCATGTTGTCTTGACAACGTGCAATATTGTAACAATTCTCCACTGAGGAGAGTGGCGTAATACATGTAGGATAAGCGATATGTTAACAATATTGCATGCTATCAATAAAACTGCTAGAAGGGAACAGAATACATTTTTATTCAATGGAAAAAGTGTCCTGTATGTATAATAATTCCTGATATTTCACTCCAATGACGTCACTCCCAGTATTTTCCCGCTGACTAGATGCTCGTTGTCAAAATGGTGAACCGATTCGAAAATTCTTTTGATAAACTTGCGTATTTTTTGTGGATGTGTCCATATAATATAAAGATATGAAGTTTATCTTCTTGTGCTGAAAATATTTTCATTTGTTTGCTTTGCTCAGTCATGAGTATAAACATTCACCACTCTAAGATAAACTTTATATCTTCACATAACCATATAATATCCTCTAAATATATTCCAGGTTTTCTTTTAGTATATTTCAGAATATTCCCTGTGTTTTGTTTTGTTTTTTTGCAATGGTTTTGCTCAGGGATGTTTGTGTATTCCCACTGTATTTCCTCTGTCATCCCAATATTTTCGCATATAAATTGCTATTCTAATATTTATTCCAGTGTTCCTTTCTGTATTTTCCAGTATATTCCTAATGTTGTTGCAGTGATTTATCCTGAGTGGTTTTCCAGTGTTTTCCCATTGTTTCCCAGTGGCACTGACTGTTTTCCTCAATGCCATGCAAATATTTACCTCCGCCACTTTGTTGGAGGAGGTTATGTTTTCGCCTCTGTTTGTCTGTTCCCAATGTAACTCAAAAAGTAGTGATCGGAGCTTGATGAAATTTGGTGGAAAGGTGAGCCATGGGCTGAGGAACAATTGAATATCTGGGTAGGCAACAATCCGGATATGTATGTGGATCAAGGAAAAAAAAAAAAAAATATATATATATATATATATATATATATATATATATATATATATATATACACGGTACAGTGCTCAGTGTAAATGAGTACACCCCCTTTGAAAAGTAACATTTTAAACAATATCTCAATGAACACAAACAATTTCCAAAATGTTGAAAAGACAAAGTTTAATATAACATCTGTTTAACTTATAATGTGAAAGTAAGATTAATAATATAACTTAGATTACACATTTTTCAGTTTTACTCAAATTAGGGTGGTGCAAAAATGAGTACACCCCACAACAAAATCTACTACATCTAGTACTTTGTATGGCCTCCATGATTTTTAATGACAGCACCAAGTCTTCTAGGCATGGAATGAACAAGTTGGCGATATTTTGCAACATCAATCTTTTTCCATTCTTCAACAATGACCTCTTTTAGTGACTGGATGCTGAATGGAGAGTGATACTCAACTTGTCTCTTCAGAATTCCCCATAGGTGTTCGATTGGGTTCAGATCAGGAGACATACTTGGCCACTGAATCACTTTCACCCTGTTCTTCTTCAGAAATCCAACAGTGGCCTTAGATGTGTGTTTAGTCATGTTGGAAAAAGTGCACAATGACCAAGGGCACAGAGTGATGGTAGCATCTTCTCTTTCAGTATAGACCAATACGTCTGTGAATTCATGATGCCATCAATGAAATGCAGCTCCCCGACACCAGCAGCACTCATGCAGCCCCACATAAGGACACTGCCACCACCGTGTTTCACTGTAGGCACCGTGCATTTTTCTTTGTATTCCTAACCTTTGCGACACCATACAGTTTTGAAGCCATCAGTTCCAAAATCATTTATCTTGGTCTCATCACTCCAGAGTATAGAGTCCCAGCAGTCTTCATCTTTGTCAGCATGGGCCCTGGCAAACTCTAGGCGGGCTTTTTTGTGCGTGGGCTTTAGAAGAGGCTTCTTTTGTGGGCAGCATCCATGCATGCCATTCCTCTGCAGCATACGCCGTATTGTGTCACAGGAAATAGTCACCCCAGTTTGGCTTTCTGCTTCTTTAGATAACTGCAGTGAACTTGCATGCCAATTTTCTTCAACTCTTCTCATCAGAAGACGCTCCTGTCGAGGTGTTAACTTCCGTGGACGACCTGGGCGTCTCTGTGAGATTGTTGCAGTTCCATCTTTCTTAAATTTTTGGACCACTTTTGGTACAGTATTCTGACTGATAAGTAAAGCTTTGCTGATCTTCTTGTAGCCTTCACCTTTGTGGTGTAAAGAAATTATTTTCTTTGGGGAATTCTGAAGAGACCAGTTGAGCATCACTCTCTATCCAGCATCCAGTCACTAAAAGAGGTCATTGTTGAAGAATGGAAAAAGATTGATGTTGCAAAATGTCGCCAACTTGTTCATTCCATGCCTAGAAGACTTGGTGCTGTCATTAAAAATCATGGAGGCCATACAAAGTACTAGATGTAGTAGTTTTTGTTGTGGGGTGTACTCATTTTTGCACCACCCTAATTTGAGTAAAACTGAAAAAATGTGTAATCTAAGTTATATTATTAATCTTACTTTCCCGTTATAAGTTAAACAGATGTTATATTAAACTTTGTCTTGTCAACATTTTGGAAATTGTTTGTGTTCATTGAGATATTGTTTAAAATGTTACTTTTCAAAGGTGGTGTACTCATTTACGCTGAACACTGTATATATATATATATATATATATATATATATATATATATATATATATATATATACAGTTAGGTCAATATTTGTTTTTTTACCTGTTTACTGAAACATATTCAAGTTATAGTTATATAATAGACATGGACATAAAGTCCAGACTTTCAGCTTTCATTTGAGGGTATCCACATTAAAATTGGATGAAGGGTTTAGGAGTTTCAGCTCCTTAACCTGTGCCACCCTGTTTTTAAAGGGACCAAAAGTAATTGGACAATTGACTCAAAGGCTATTTCATGGGCAGGTGTGAGAAATTCCTTCGTTATGTCATTTCCAGTTAAGCAGATAAAAGGCCTGGAGTTGATTTGAGGTGTGGTGCTTGCATTTGGAAGATTTTGCTGTGAAGAAAACATGCGGTCAAAGGAGCTCTCCATGCAGGTGAAACAAGCCATCCTTAAGCTGCAAAAACAGAAAAAAACCCATCTGAGAAATTGCTACAATATTAGGAGTGGCAAAATCTACAGTTTGGTACATCCTGAGAAAGAAAGAAAGAAAGCACTGGTGAACTCATCAATGCAAAAAGACCTGGACACTCACAGAAAACAACAGTAGTGGATGATCACAGAATAATTTCCATGGTGAAGAGAAACCTCTTCACAACAGCCAACCAAGTGAACAACACTCTCCAGGAGGTAGGCCTATCAATATCCAAATCTACCATAAAAAGAAGACTGTATGAAAGTAAATACAGAGGGTTCACTGCACAGTGCAAGCCACTCATAAGCCTCAAGAATAAAAAGGCTAGATTGGACTTTGCTAAAAAACATCTAAAAAAGCCAGCACAGTTCTGGAAGAACATTCTTTGGACAGATGAAACCAAGATCAACCTCTACCAGAATGATGGAAAGAAAAAAGTATGGTGAAGTATGTACAGCTCATGATCCAAAGCATACCACATCATCTGCAAAACACAGCGGAGGCAGTGTGATGGCTTGGGCATGCATGGCTGCCAGTGGCACTGGGTCACTAGTGTTTATTGATGATGTGACACAGGACAGAAGCAGCCGGATGAATTCTGAGGTATTCAGAGACATACTGTGTGCTCAAATCCAGCCAAAATGATTGGTCGGCGTTTCATTATACAGATGGGCAATGACCCAAAACATAAAGCCAAAGCAACCCAGGAGTTTATTAAAGCAAAGAAGCGGAATATTCTTGAATGGCCAAGTCAGTCACCTGATCTCAACCCAATTGAGCATGCATTTCACTTGTTAAAGACTAAACTTCAGACAGAAAGGCCCACAAACAAACAGCAACTGAAAACCGCTGCAGTAAAGGCCTGGCAGAGCATTAAAAAGGAGGAAACACAGCGTCTGGTGATGTCCATGAGTTCAAGACTTCAGGCAGTCATTGCCAACAAAGGGTTTTCAACCAAGTATTCGAAATGAACATTTTATTTACAATTATTTAATTTGTCCAATTACTTTTGAGCCCCTGAAATGAAGGGATTGTGTTTAAAAAATGCTTTAGTTCCTCACATTTTTATGCAATCATTTTGTTCAACCCACTGAATTAAAGCTGAAAGTCTGAACTTCAACTGCATCTGAATTCTTTTGTTCACAATTCATTGTGGTAATGTACAGAACCAAAATTAGAAAAATGTTGCCTCTGTCCTTATTTATGGACCTAACTGTATATATATATATATATATATATATATATATATATATATATATATATATATATATATATAGAGAGAGAGAGAGAGAGAGAGAGAGAGAGAGTCTGTTCCCAACATGACTCAAAAAGTAGTGAACAGATTTGGATGAAATTTGGTGGACAGCTTTAATATTATCCTAGGTTCAACATATTTTATTTCGATGTTGATAATATGTGGCTTGGCGGAAGTATGCGCTCCACTCTACTGAGCACGGGCGATTGCTCTAAGACAACGAAGGAGGCTCAGCCTCCTCTAAAAATGATGAACATCGTGTAGGATGAATTGCGCTAGGCTTATATTATAGCCGACCTTATAACATTGCTATTTCAGATCCAGAATCATAGAAATATATGTGCTCAACCCAACTACAGTGCGAAATCATTCCCTTATAACTTTAATGTGTGCGTGAGTTTTTCCCCCTCGTGACAGCACGATGCAGCCCAGCCTCAGTGGGCTTCAATGGCATTTGGGAGCTATGCGCTTTTCAATCTCAAAATGCAAGACGGTTATTGGACAAATACTGCGAAAACGCCCGCCCACGGAGTCTCACGGACTCCCAGCCTCAGTGGACTTCAGTGGCATTTGGGAGCTCTGCGCTTTTCAATCTCAAAATGCAAGACGATTATTGGACAAATACTGCGAAAACGCCCGCCCACGGACTCCGAGCCTCACATGGGAGGGACATGGTAGTTTCCACGAGGAGACTGGTGATTGGTGAAAGCGGCCTGATATTTTCTTTGATTGACAGCTCGTATCAACTATAGACAGGCAGCGGTGAATTTCAGTTCAGCCCCATGCGGATTCGCAAGTGCTGTGGTGTATTGTAAGAGATCAGCTTACATTTCGATTTCATTCATTACATACGGTTTCTACCAGCTTTTTTAGTTTGTATATATTTTCATTGTAAATAAAGTGTAAATATAGTGTTGTCAGGTTTGCTATCTTAGTTCCAGAAATGTCGTTTATTTGAGTGACTGAACTTGAACTTGAGGGGGCTAGTCAGCTAGCAAGAAAGCTGCGCACGGATGCCAAGCTTTGCTGATTTAATTTTGGCGAAGCCATTTGCCAGTCTTCCTTTTGAGGAAAAAATTAAAATTAAAGAGCAGGGTAGACCAACGCCTCAAATTGACTTGGTGAAAAAGGTAGGGAATAATACTCGTTCCTTTCAGCTCTCCTGGTACGAGAAAGTGAATTGGCCAACAGCAAGTGACCCACATCAACAACAGTAAATAGGCTACTTTAGTAATATGTCATGGATGGACCAAAAATATAGAATCTATTTAAAATGTTTATGCTGAGTATATTATATTGGAATATATATTTTTCTGGATATGAATTAAACACAGCTACAATTTGGAAAATATTTTTAAACAAAAACACAGCCGAGAACATTTCACACTACAGACCTGGATTAAAAGTGAAGGGTTATCAAAATTGTCAATAAAACATTTCTCAGTCAAAATAAGTAAAATATAGGGAAAGTGTCATTGAATGAAATGTGTGGCACCCAGCTCTATGTTTGGCTCCCCAAGGTCAGTGCTTGTGCCTATTCCAGAACACTCTGCTGTTACTGCTGAGGTTCCTGACAAAGAGCTGCTTTCAATAATGATCAATTTTTAAACAACATGCCACAATTTTAAAATATAAAATGTTAAAATATACCCCCCCCAACACCACCATCATGTATATTGGACAGTAGGCTAATGGGCCAAAAGAACCTGTTATTTCACAGTTTGTGACCCTGCCAACAATCAGCCAGATCAGAGGCAAGAGTATGGGCAAAATTGATGTTTTTTCTTTTAAAATCTGGAAATATCGTAACCGACCAGCCTCCCCTGTTTGAAAGACTACCAGCCGCCACTGCTACTGAGTACCCTTCGAGCTTCCCAGTATTTTCCAGCATACAGTGGTGCTTGAAAGTTTGTGAACCCTTTAGAATTTTCTATATTTCTGCATAAATATGACCTAAAACATCATCAGATTTTTACACAAGTCCTAAAAGTAGATAAAGAGAACCCAGTTAAACAAATAAGACAAAAAATTATACTTGGTCATTTATTTACTGAGGAAAATGATCCCATATTACATATCTGTGAGTGGCAAAAGTTTGTGAACCTCTAGGATTAGCAGTTAATTTGAAGGTGAAATTAGAGTCAGGTGTTTTCAATCAGTGGGATGACAATCAGGTGTGAGTGGGCACCCTGTTTTATTTAAAGAACAGGGATCTTTCAAAGTCTGATCGTCACAATACGTTTGTGGAAGTGTATCATGGCATGAGCAAAGGAGATTTCTGAGGACCTCAGAAAAAGTGTTGTTGATGCTCATCAGGCAGGAAAAGGTTACAAAACCATCTCTAAAGAGTTTGGACTCCACCAATCCACAGTCAGACAGATTGTGTACAAATGGAGGAAATTCAAGACCATTGTTACCCTCCCCAGGAGTGGTCGACCAACAAAGATCACTCCAAGAGCAAGGTGTGTAATAGTCAGCAAGGTCACAAAGGACCCCGGGGTAACTTCTGAGCAACCGAAGGCCTCTCTCACATTGGGTAATGTTAATGTTCATGAGTCCACCATCAGGAGAACATTGAACAACAATGATGTGCATGGCAGGGTTGCAAGGAGAAAGCCACTGCTCTCCAAAAAGAACATTGCTGCTCGTCTGCAGTTTGCTAAAGATCATGTGGACAAGCCAGAAGGCTATTGGAAAAATGTTTTGTGGACGGATGAGACCAAAATAGAACTTTTTGGTTTAAATGAGAAAAATTATGTTTGGAGAAAGGAACACACTGCATTCCAGCATAAGAATTCACTGGTATAATCCCATTTGTGAAACATGGTCATAGTAGTATTATGGTTTGGGCCTGTTTTGCTGCATTTGGACCAGGACAGCTTGCCATCATTGATGAAACAATGAATTCTGAATTATACCAGTGAATTCTAAAGGAAAATGTCAGGACATCTGTCCATGAACTGAATCTCAAGAGAAGGTGGGTCATGCAGCAAGACAACGACCCTAAGCACACAAGTCGCTCTACCAAAGAATGGTTAAAGAAGAATAAAGTTAATGTTTTGGAATGTACAAGTCAAAGTCCTGACCTTAATCCAATCAAAATGTTGTGGAAGGACCTGAAGCAAGCAGTTCATATGAGGAAACCCACCAACATCCCAGAGTTGAAGCTGTTCTGTATGGAGGAACGGGCTAAAATTCCTCCAAGCCGGTGTGCAGGACTGATCAACAGTTACCGCAAATGTTTAGTTGCAGTTATTGTTGCACAAGGGGGTCACACCAGATACTGAAAGCAAAGGTTTACATACTTTTGCCACTCACAGATATGTAATATTGGATCATTTTCCTTAATAAATAAATTATCAAGTATAATATTTTTGTCTCATTTGTTTAACTGGGTTCTCTTTATCTACTTTTAGGACTTGTGTGAAAATCTGATGATGCTTTATGTCATATTTATGCAAAAATATAGAAAATTCTAAAGGGTTCACAAACTTTCAAGCACCACTGTATATTCCAATATATACTTCAATATATTCCCAGAGTATTTGCAGTGGTTTTCCCATGTTCATGTCCAATTTTTTCTTCTGTTTTTATTCCTCTATCATTGCAATGTTTTCCTGATGTTTTTCCAGTATACTGTATATTCCAGTGTTTCAGTAATTTCCATGATACTGCCAGCGTTATTATCTACTTTTTTGCCATCCTTTCCCCAAGTGATGTAACCCTGTTGTTCTGGATTTTCTGTTTATTCTCAGTACTGTCCAAATATTTTCCCAGTGTTTTAACAGTATATATTCTGTCTCTACAGTGTTTTATGTGCTTTTCCACAGTGCACTGTCAAAAGAAAAATATGGGGAATATTCTAGAAAACACTTAAACATGTAAAATACTCCGAACAATACTGGAAAACCAGTAAACCTGCGAGACATAAAGAAAAATAGAGGGAATATTGGGAAAGAAAACCCCCCACAATAATCCTGTATATACAGCGAAAACATGTAAAACACTGGGATTTTCCAAATGTCTTTTTTCAGTGGTGTGTCTGTTTTTAAACTGGATTCCTAGTGTATATTTCAACACCGTTTTCATTTTCTCATTATTTCCCCCCAGTATTTCCCCGATACCTCAGTATTTTCCTAAAACCTTTTATCCCCCGTTACTTTCCAGGTTTAATTGTTTTCTGTTTTTTTCTCCAATTTGTTTCCTTTTGTTTTATTGAAAATTTCATCAGTGGTTACTTGGTGGTTATTATCAACATTTCTGCAGTAATCCCCCCCCCCCGAATTTCTTAAATTTTTTCTCAGTATATGTTTTCCTATATTTTCCAGGGACTCCTTGTTGTTGTTTATCCCAGTGTTTTCCAGTCTCATGTTTATTCCTTGCATTTTCCAAGTGTCTTCTGGTATTTTTTTCCCCACTGTTTTGATTCCTGATCTGTTACCTAGTTTAAACTTACGTGTTTGCCTTTGTGTAACCTTGTCTGCACGATAACTTCAAGAAAAGTCTGTGGTTTGTGGAAAAGCCCCATTAAACTTTCTCTTACAGTTAAAATGCATTCTTAGACATGGCTGATAATAAAGACTTGTATGCATCTGTGTCTTTGTGTCAAACATTAATGTATTATTACTATAGTAATACAACCGTGAACAATAAACACTGTGGGCTGTTCAGTACAGCTGGGAAATCCAGAGTGAAAACTTGTCTTGTTCTTATTGTCTCATTGTCACAGCAGAGATGCCCACAGAGACTCTCTCTCACTTTGGGGTGTGTGTGTGTGTGTGTGTGTGTGTGTGTGTGCGCACACTGAATCCAGAGGGAACAGAGACACAAAAGCTTGCACACATACACAGTGTGTAAGACATCAGAAATTGAGAGGAAAGGAATTGGTGTGTGAATGTTCCTGAGGTGGAGATAGAGACAAAGAGAGGCAGTGTGAAGATATTGCTGTTTAACTCTTTCACGGTGACAGTCGAAAAGCCAAAACATGAAGTGCCCTCAGTGCCCTAAACCAGGGGTTTTCAAAGTGTGGGAGAGTCGGCCCCCCCTCAGAGAGCAAATAAACAACAGCGCCCCCCCCCCCCCCCCCCTTACAATTTTTGTTGTTGCTATACTTAATGTTCCATTCATATCTAAAAAAAAAGGTTGTTGTACACAATTTTTTTTCTTTTACACATTTTAAACATCTGTGCTTTCTGAAAACATCTTTTTTACACATTTAAAACATCTGTGCTTTTTTAAAACATCTTTTTTTTTTTTACACATTTTAAACATCTGTGCTTTTTTTAAAAGCATCTTGTTTTACACATTTAAAACACCTGTGCTTTTTAAAACCTCTTTTACACATTTTAAACATCTGTGCTTTTTAAAACCTCTTTAACACATTTTAAACATCTGTGCTTTTTAAAACCTCTTTAACACATTTTAAACATCTGTGCTTTTTAAAACCTCTTTTACACATTTTAAACATCTGTGCTTTTTAAAACCTCTTTTACACATTTTAAACATCTGTGCTTTTTAAAACCTCTTTAACACATTTTAAACATCTGTGCTTTTTAAAACCTCTTTAACACATTTTAAACATCTGTGCTTTTTAAAACCTCTTTTACACATTTTAAACATCTGTGCTTTTTAAAACCTCTTTTACACATTTTAAACATATGTGCTTTTTAAAACCTCTTTAACACATTTTAAACATCTGTGCTTTTTAAAACCTCTTTAACACATTTTAAACATCTGTGCTTTTTAAAACCTCTTTTGTACACATTTTAAACATCTGTGCTTTTTTAAAACCTTTTTTTTATGCATTTTAAACATATGTGCTTTTTAAAACCTCTTTTTTTACACATTTTAAACATCTGTGCTTTTTAAAACCTCTTTTTTTACGCATTTTAAACATATGTGCTTTTTAAAACCTCTTTTTTTACACATTTTAAACATCTGTGCTTTTTAAAACCTCTTTTTTACGCATTTTAAACATATGTGCTTTTTAAAACCTCTTTTTTTACACATTTTAAACATCTGTGCTTTTTAAAACCTCTTTTTTAACGCATTTTAAACATATGTGCTTTTTAAAACCTCTTTTTTTTACACATTTTAAACATCTGTGCTTTTTAAAACCTCTTTTTTACGCATTTTAAACATATGTGCTTTTTAAAACCTCTTTTTTTACACATTTTAAACATCTGTGCTTTTTAAAACCTCTTTTTTTACGCATTTTAAACATATGTGCTTTTTAAAACCTCTTTTTTTACACATTTTAAACATCTGTGCTTTTTTAAAACCTCTTTTTTTATGCATTTTAAACATATGTGCTTTTTAAAACTTCTTTTTTTTACACATTTTAAACATCTGTGCTTTTTAAAATATCTTTTTTTTACACATTTTAAACATCTGTGCTTTTTTTAAAAAACATCTTGTTTTACACATTTTAAACATCTCATAGCATCGTTAGCGAGCACCTCTTGGTAGACAACACACTGTGGCAGTGGAGCATCTTCAGATCCAGTCCATGAAAATCCAAACTTTAAATAATCGTGGTCATACTTCCTTCTTTTTTTGCTTGGCCCAGACTCTGTCTCCTCACTCACCGTAGCTTTAGGTACTAAAAATCGATCCATTTTGTCTCTGGCAAAGGCTAGCTGAAGTTTGCTAAATGTCCGCAATAGTAACTTATTCTGGTTTATTTTTCCTCACGTTGCACCCCCCCCCCCCCCCCCCCCCCCCCCGAAGAACTCTGGCGCCCCCTAGGGGAGGTGCACCCCACACTTTGAAAAGCCCTGCCCTAAACAAAATCTTGGTTATACCTCTGACCAGAGAAATTAAGATCAAGGTATTTCAGATATCAAGGTATCTTGGTCCTTGACCAAAATTCAGTAAAAGTCTCTGGATGGTACCTATACTCGTATGCTGCGAAGAATCCGAAATGTATCCTGGCATGATTGCTGGTCTAACAATCAGTTCTATGGCAACTGATTCTGCCTTTTCTGTATCATCAGGAAATGACGCCTTGCTCTTTGCAGTCATGTTATGCAGCACAACTAACCTCTGGTGCAAGTGTTGCTCTGGGAGCCTGACGCAAAGTCGTCCGGCTGCATGCCACTCTGAAGATGGTACTTGAAAGTGACACAAGCCTTCCGAGTGACCACATCAAGCATGTCTCTTTCAATTTTGATTTAAATTTTATTTGTTTGGGCGGCACGGTGGTGTAGTGGTTAGCGCTGTCGCCTCACAGCAAGAAGGTCCTGGGTTCGAGCCCCGTGGCCGGCGAGGGCCTTTCTGTGCGGAGTTTGCATGTTCTCCCCGTGTCCGCGTGGGTTTCCTCCGGGTGCTCCGGTTTCCCCCACAGTCCAAAGACATGCAGGTTAGGTTAACTGGTGACTCTAAATTGAGCGTAGGTGTGAATGTGAGTGTGAATGGTTGTCTATGTGTCAGCCCTGTGATGACCTGGCGACTTGTCCAGGGTGTACCCCGCCTTTCGCCTGTAGTCAGCTGGGATAGGCTCCAGCTTGCCTGCGACCCTGTAGAACAGGATAAAGCGGCTACAGACAATGAGATGAGATGAGATTTTATTTGTTTAGCCCCCACCAATATATAATTCCCATTATATATTCCAGTGTTTTCTCAATGTCTTTCCAGCAGTATTCCATTGTTTTATCAAATGTTTTCTCTGTTTTATTATCAGTGTTGTCTCAGTGTTTGACCAAAGTTTTTCCCCCCATAGTGTTGGATACTTTTCATTCCCATTATCAAGTTGTTTTCCTTTTCCCCATCAGTTTTTCCAGTTGTTATTGTTTGTTTGCTTGCCCAATAGAGTTTCCAATGATTTTCCTAGTTTTGTCCGCAGTTCTTTCCTTGGCATTTCCTCCTTTCCTGTCCCAAATTCCAGTCTCAGTTTCATTCACTTTTTTTTCATGAGTTCACGGTGATTTTATATATATATATATATATATATATATATATATATATATGGACAAAGTACCAACTTCATTACTTAAGTCAAAGTACAGATCCCACTGGTCAAATGTTACTCCGATACAAGTGAAAGTTGTACAGTCAAATTTTTACTTAAAAATACTCAAGTATTAAAAGTACATTTTCTGTCAATGCATTGTTGTATTATTGCCACAGCACTTACTGTATAAAACCTAATGCCGTTACCAAAGAGAGAAATGTGAATTCAAAAAATGAACGCATGCTGTGCCATCATGGTGGTATAACATTAAGCTAGCTAGTCAGTGAAGCTCCACCTGACATGCTAGCAAACTTTTTTCAAACTTGAAATCATATTAGGTAGCTAACGTTACTAGAAAAGAAAGATTTCTACATTCTGTTTATTTGGCAAGATTATGCTAAAACATTTCTGAAAGCACTTCAGAGAAGTTAACATTATTCATGTTAGCATAACTCTGTTTTTACATGCTAACTAACAGTGTCCAAGTTAACTAGCTATGTGTAAATGTTAGCCGTGGACAAGGTGATGGCAACTTGGTGGGCAAATCCATAGAAAGTCATTTGACTAACCAGACTGCATAGCTATTGCAACATTATTGCTAGCTCTAAAAGCACAGACAACTTCATTGCAAGCTTTCTTTTGGAATAAAATGTTTATATACCTCAATATGCTTCCGCAGGTTGGATGGCGAGTTTTTGTAGGCTGTGATGTGGTTCATTTTCGGCAAACAAAACAAACATTTAAAACGAAACATATCTTTAATCCTTTCAGAAAACTGAAACATGGGTTCTAGGTAAAGCCATGAGTGCGTGCATTCTCCAGAAGAACCGCCACCTTCCATTCTGCCATCAACTGTGTTCAAATAGCGCTGTTGAGAAATCACTGAACTTGATTTTATACAGTCTATGGACATGATGTGACCCTAGTGATTACTGATAGGCTGTCTCAGTGTCACCTGCGATAAAACAATCACATTTTAGAAAAGAAAAGACAAAAACATCCACTTTCAAAGCCACTTCATAGTTACGAGTAACGAGGACCTCGATAGAAATGTAGTGGAGTAAAAAGTCCGATATTTGTCTTTCAAATGTCGTGAAGTTAAAGTCGTAAGTTTAAAAAAAAAACTCAAGTAAAGTACAAATATTCAAAAAGTGTACTTAAGTACAGTACTCAAGTAAATGTACTTAGTTACTGTCCACTTCTGATATATATAGTTAGGTCCATATATATTTGGACACTGACACAAATTTTGTTTTTTTTTTACCTGTTTACTGAAACATATTCAAGTTATAGTTATATAATGGACATGGACATAAAGTCCAGACTTTCAGCTTTTATTTGAGGGTATCCACATTAAAATTAGATGAAGGGGTAAGGAGTTTCAGCTCCTTAACATGTGCCACCCTGTTTTTAAAGGGACCAAAAGTAATTGGACAATTGACTCAAAGGCTATTTCATGGGCAGGTGTGGGCAATTCCTTCGTTATGTCATTCTCAATTAAGCAGATAAAAGGCCTGGAGTTGATTTGAGGTGTGGTGCTTGCATTTGGAAGATTTTGCTGTGAAGAAAACATGCGTTCAAAGGAGCTCTCCATGCAGGTGAAACAAGCCATCCTTAAGCTGCGAAAACAGAAAACCCATCCGAGAAATTGCTACAATATTAGGAGTGGCAAAATCTACAGTTTGGTACATCCTGAGAAAGAAAGAAAGAAAGAAAGAAAGAAAGAACTGGTGAACTCATTGTAACAGCTCGGATGGGTGGGTGGAGCACAGAAGGACAGCAGGCCAGAACTGAGTTCACAAAACCCGTTTATTTTAGCTTTTCAGCTTTAACTATATACACACACACACACACACACACACACACACACACACACACTCCAGTCGTCTGGTTGGGGAGCCACCCCGCTCTGCTCTCGCTCTCTTCCTTAAATAGGGCGCGGTCACTGGGGAAGACACACAAACACATTAATCAACCTCAGGTGCAGTGATTCTGCCACTTACCTTCCCTGACTCCGCCCTCCGGTCACAGACCGACACTTGACCATGCCCCCACTGCCACACTCATCAATGCAAAAAGACCTGGACACTCACAGAAGACAACAGTAGTGGATGATCGCAGAATAATTTCCATGGTGAAGAGAAACCCCTTCACAACAGCCAACCAAGTAAACAACACTCTTCAGGAGGTAGGGCTATCAATATCCAAATCTACCATAAAGAGAAGACTGCATGAAAGTAAATACAGAGGGTTCACTGCACAGTGCAAGACACTCATAAGCCTCAAGAATAAAAAGGCTAGATTGGACTTTGCTAAAAAACATCTAAAAAAGCCAGCACAGTTCTGGAAGAACATTCTTTGGACAGATGAAACCAAGATCAACCTCTACCAGAATGATGGAAAGAAAAAAGTATGGCAAAGGCATGGTACAGCTCATGATCCAAAGCATACCACATCATCTGCAAAACACGGTCTCACAGTGTGATGGCTTGGGCATGCATGGCTGCCAGTGGCACTGGGTCACTAGTATTTATTGATGATGTGACACAGGACAGAAGCAGCCAGATGAATTCTGAGGTATTCAGAGACATACTGTGTGCTCAAATCCAGCCAAACTGATTGGTCGGCATTTCATAATACAGATGGACAATGACCCAAAACATAAAGCCAAAGCAACCCAGGAGTTTATTAAAGCAAAGAAGTGGAATATTCTTGAATGGCCAAGTCAGTCACCTGATCTCAACCCAATTGAGCATGCATTTGTTAGGGTTTTGCTGGGATTCGAACCTGGTTCGTTGGTGTGATAATCCAGCAAACCCCCACTAGGCCACCAGGGGGATGACTCAAATGCAGAGGCGTGAGGCGGAAGTAGAAAAAGAATCAAAAGGTTTATTTAAACTATATACACTATATACAGGGCAAAACAAAAGACAAAAAAAAACCAAAGAGTATAATCCAAAAGAAAAGCAAAGTGCAAAAATTCAAAAGCTAAGAAGATCAAAAAACACAGTACAAAGGAAACTGGAGATAAACATAACAGCACAAAGACTCCGTGACAAGAGGACTGAACTCAGGGGTATAAATAGACAAACTAATTAAGGACACAGGTGAAGATAATTAGGCAATTAACACAAACACAAAACACAGGAACAGTGGCGGCCTCTAGAGGCCAAAATAAACACGACATGAAAAGGAAATAACAGCGGCCTCTAGAGGCCAAAACAGTCCTAGTCCTAACAGGACCCCCCCCTCTAGGAGCGTCTCCTGACGTTCCCAGGGCGATCCGGATGGGCCGAATGGAAGTCCCGACATAGTTCTTTATCAAGGACATCCCGAGCAGGAACCCAGCAGCGCTCCTCAGGACCATAGCCCTCCCAGTCCACCAGATATTGCAACCCGCCGCGGACCCGGCGGGAGTCAAGCAGGCGATTCACAGTGAACACAGTCTGCCCCTGGAAGATGCGGGGGGGTGGGGGGTTCCTAGGGGCAGGGGCATACGTAGACGTCAGTATGGGCCGTAACAGGGAAACATGGAAAGTGGGGTTGATCCTCAGAGTCCGGGGCAACTGGAGCCGGTAGGAGACAGGGTTCACCCTGCGCACCACCTTGAAGGGGCCAATGTAGCGAGGAGCAAGCTTGCGGTTCTCCACCCGCAGTGGAAGGTCCTTAGTGGACAGCCAAACACGCTGCCCAGGGCGGAAAGCGTGTGCAGGTCTTCTATGGCGGTTGGCCTGAGTCTGGTTGGTTCTGGAGGTCTGTATGAGGGTCTTCCTGACCTTGCTCCAGGTCTTGCGACACCGTCTCACATATTGGTTGACCGAGGGCACCCCCGCGTCCTCCTCCTGGTCCGGGAACAGAGGTGGCTGGAACCCGAATTGGCACTGGAATGGCGACAGCTTGGTGGCCGATGACTGCAGGGTGTTGTGGGCGTACTCCGCCCATGGCAGCCAGGTGCTCCACGATGTCGGGTTATCCATAGCCAGGCCTCGCAGGGTGGTTTCCAGGTCCTGGTTGAGCCTCTCCGTCTGACCATTGGACTGTGGGTGAAACCCAGAGGAGAGGCTGGCAGTGGCTCCGATGACCTTGCAGAACCCGTGCCACACTCGGGAGGAGAACTGGGGCCCTCGGTCTGAGACGATGTCCTGTGGAAGACCAAAGACTCGGAAGACATGATTAAACAAAAGTTTCGCAGTTTCAAGAGCAGAGGGGAGTTTGCACAGTGGTATGAAGCGGCAGGCCTTGGAGAATCTGTCAACTAAGACCAAAATGACCGTGTTACCTTGTGACTCAGGGAGACCCGTGATAAAGTCGACTGCCACGTGGGACCAGGGACGCCGGGGAATGGTCAGAGGATGCAGGAGACCCTGGGGACGCTGTCGTGGGTTCTTGGTTCTGGTGCAAACCTCACAGGACAGGACAAATGACCTTACTTCCTTCTCCATGTTAGGCCACCAGAAGCGTCTTTTCAGGAAGTCCAGGGTCCTCCGAGCTCCCGGGTGGGCGGTGAGAGGGGAAGAGTGACCCCACTGGAGAACCTTGGCCCGGGCTTGATGTGGGACGTACAAGAGGCCTGGTGGCCCCGTCCCAGGACCGGGGTCCTGGCGTTGGGCTCGTCGGACAGCCTCCTCAATACCCCAGCGGACAGGGGCCACAATCCGGGACACAGGGATAATAGGCCCGACTTCATTCTCCCTGTTAGTGGCAGAGAACAGTCTGGACAGTGCGTCAGGTTTCGTGTTCTTGGAGCCGGGGCGGTATGAGAGGGTGAAGTCAAACCGACTGAAAAACAGGGCCCACCTAGCCTGTCGAGGGTTCAGTCTCTTGGCTTGCTGGAGGTACTCCAGGTTCTTGTGGTCAGTCCAAACCAGGAATGGATGTTGTGCTCCCTCCAGCCAGTGCCTCCACTCCTCAAGGGCCAGTTTGACCGCTAGCAGTTCTCGATCCCCCACATCGTACCGGGACTCAGCAGGACTCAGGCGGTGGGAGAAGTAAGCGCAGGGGTGCAGCTTTCCTTCCGAACGTTGAGAGAGCACCGCGCCGACACCACTGTCCGAGGCGTCCACCTCCACGATGAATGGTTGGGAGGTGTCCGGGAGAACCAGAATGGGTGCCGTGCAGAAGCGGTCCTTGAGGTCTTTGAACGCCTTTTCTGCCTGAGGAGACCAGCCATAAGATCCACCTGTCCCTTTGGTGAGGTCAGACATGGGTGCTGCCACAGAACTGAAGTTCCTGATGAACTTGCGGTAGAAGTTAGCGAATCCTAAGAACCGCTGAACCTCCTTAACGGACTTGGGAGTAGGCCAATCCCGGACGGCCAGGGTCTTGGCAGGGTCCATTTGGAGTTGGCCTGTCCGTACAATAAATCCCAGAAAGGAGACCTCGGGAACATGAAATTCGCATTTCTGGGCCTTGGCGAACAGATTGTTCTGTAGCAGCCTCTGGAGAACCTGGCGGACATGGTGGCGGTGCTCCTGCACGGTCTTGGAAAAGATAAGGATGTCGTCGAGGTAGACAAAAACGTATAGGTTAATCATGTCCCTTAAGACGTCGTTGATTAGGGCCTGAAAAACAGCTGGTGCGTTGGTGAGTCCGAAGGGCATCACCTGGTATTCGTAGTGCCCAGACGGGGTGTTAAAGGCAGTCTTCCACTCGTCTCCCTGTCGGATACGGATGAGGTGGTATGCGTTCCGTAGGTCCAACTTGGTGAAGACGGTGGCGCCTTGGAGCAGGTCGAAAGCTGTGGACATCAGCGGAAGGGGATATCGGTTGCGCACAGTGATCTTATTCAGGCCCCTGTAATCAATACATGGTCGGAGCCCCCCATCCTTCTTGCCGACAAAGAAGAAGCCGGCTCCAGCAGGTGAAGTGGAGGGTCGAATAAACCCAGAGACCAGGGCATCTTTGAGGTATTCCTCCATGGCCTTGCGTTCTGGCTGAGAGAGGGAAAACAGTCTGCCATGAGGAGGGGTAGTCCCAGGGAGCAAGTCGATGGCACAGTCGTAGGCCCGGTGCGGAGGAAGAACGGCGGCCCTGCTCTTGCTGAATACCTCCTTGAGATCCCAGTACTCTGTGGGAACTTGAGATAACTCGGTGAGATCAGGGGGCTCGGCAGGAGACACAGGAGAGCTAGAGAGCAGACAAGAGGCATGGCATGCAGGGCCCCATTCCACAACCTGGCTTGTTACCCAGTCTATGCGAGGGTTGTGGCGAGTAAGCCAAGGAAGGCCTAGAATAACTGGGAACTCAGGTGAAGGAATCAGGTGCAGGGATATTTCTTCCTTGTGACCTTGAGACTGGAGGAAAACTGGAGAAGTAACTTGGGTGACTCTTCCATCACCTAACGCTTGGCCATCGAGGGCAGACACAGACAGTGGGACTTCAAGAGGTGCAGTCGGAATATTGATGCTTTGGGCGAAGTGAATATCCATAAAGTTCCCAGCCGCCCCTGAGTCTATCAAAGCTTGACAAGAGTGGACAGACTCACCCCAGGAGATGGAGACCGGGATGTAGATTCCTTGGCCAGGGAGTCCGGGAGAGAGGGTAGGCCCCGTCACAACCCTCCCTCGGCTGGACGGGGCGGTCCTTTTCCCAAGAGTTCGGGACATGATGCTCGGAAGTGACCAGGCTTGCCACAGTAGATGCAGCACTTGTCCCTCCTTCTGCGCTCCCTCTCAGATGCGGAGAGGCGAGTACGACCCACTTGCATGGGTTCTGGACAGTCACTGAAGGAGGTAGACGGTCTCCAGGTAGAGGTAGGGAGGCTGGAGGGGCTCAAGGCTTGGTGGCGTTCTCTCATCCTGTTGTCCAGACGAATAGCATGTGAGATGAGGGTTTCGAGGTCACTTGGGCATCCAATAGAGGCCAGACCGTCCTTGATGGGGTCAGACAGACCATGGTGGAAGGCTGACACCAGGGCAGTCTCGTTCCATCCACTTACTGCTGCGAGTGTTCGGAACGAGATGGCGTAATCTGCGACGCTTCCTCCTTGCCGGATGGACATGAGCTTTCGGGCTGCGTCGGTACTGATGTCTGCCTGATCGAAGACCCGAAGCATCTCTTCAGAAAACAGCTGGAAATCAAAGCACTCAGGTCCCTGTCTTTGCCAGATAGCAGTAGCCCAGGCTCGCGCCTTACCAGCTAATAAGGTGATCACAAAGGCAATCTTGCGGCGATCCGTAGTGTAGGTGGTAGGCTGAAGCTCAAAGGTGAGTTGACACTGGGTGAGGAACTCTCGGCACTCACTGTGCCTGCCGTCATACCTCTGTGGTGCAGGAAGGCTGGGTTCGCGAGGTGAAGAAGGCAGCATTGCAGGAGGCACTGGAGCAGGAGTGGGAGCTGGATCAGGAGCAGGAACTGGATCAGGAGCAGGAGATGCAGGCAGAGATGTCAGCTGTGCCAGGGTTTTCCCAATTTGCTGAAGCAGTTCCTCGTGGCGAGCGAGGGCCTCACGTTGGCTGGTGAGCGTATGTCCATGAGCGTCCATGGTTGCTCTGAAGCGTGTCAAAGCTGCCATAATTCCCTGAAGGTTGGCCGGGTAGACAGTTGAAGCAGCCTCTGCTGAGTCGGTCATGACGGAGTCTTTCTGTTAGGGTTTTGCTGGGATTCGAACCTGGTTCGTTGGTGTGATAATCCAGCAAACCCCCACTAGGCCACCAGGGGGATGACTCAAATGCAGAGGCGTGAGGCGGAAGTAGAAAAAGAATCAAAAGGTTTATTTAAACTATATACACTATATACAGGGCAAAACAAAAGACAAAAAAAAACCAAAGAGTATAATCCAAAAGAAAAGCAAAGTGCAAAAATACAAAAGCTAAGAAGATCAAAAAACACAGTACAAAGGAAACTGGAGATAAACATAACAGCACAAAGACTCCGTGACAAGAGGACTGAACTCAGGGGTATAAATAGACAAACTAATTAAGGACACAGGTGAAGATAATTAGGCAATTAACACAAACACAAAACACAGGAACAGTGGCGGCCTCTAGAGGCCAAAATAAACACGACATGAAAAGGAAATAACAGCGGCCTCTAGAGGCCAAAACAGTCCTAGTCCTAACAGCATTTCACTTGTTAAAGACTAAACTTCAGACAGAAAGGCCCACAAACAAACAGCAACTGAAAACTGCTGCAGTAAAGGCCTGGCAGAGCATTAAAAAGGAGGAAACACAGCATCTGGTGATGTCCATGAGTTCAAGACTTCAGGCAGTCATTGCCAACAAAGGGTTTTCAACCAAGTATTCGAAATGAACATTTTATTTACAATTATTTAATTTATCCAATTACTTTTGAGCCCCTGAAATGAAGGGATTGTGTTTAAAAAATGCTTTAGTTCCTCACATTTTTATGCAATAATTTTGTTCAACCCACTGAATTAAAGCTGAAAGTCTGAACTTCAACTGCATCTGAATTGTTTTGTTCACAATTCATTATGGTAATGTACAGAACCAAAATTAGAAAAATGTTGTCTCTGTCCAAATATTTATGGACCTAACTGTAGTCAAAGTGCACTTTTTAGGAAGTTCACCATTTGGTTCCATCCTTAGGGAAGGTGAGTCATAGGCTTAGCAATAGTTGGCCTCTAAGGTATCCTGCTAAGCTTATCTACAGCAGTAAGGTTAATCATAGGTACACATGGATTTTAAATGAAGGAGGAACAGTCGAAATGGGAGAAAAGCAACCAGAATCAATCAGGCAAATCTACAGGTAAGAGTTGCCATATCAACTGCAGCATCACATCAGGCAGCATGAGTCGAAAATGGACAGCTCGACAGAAAGAGAGAACAGGTGGCTAGGTATGATAGGAATATACTAGAAGTCTACATTAGATCAGAGTGACTCTGGCAAGTTAAGCAGTAACAACATAACTAAAAGAGAAAGCCAGAAGGTAACATATGCAAGTGGGAAGATGTAGCATATGCACTCTTAGAAAGAATGTGTTAAAACTGACACAAACTGGATTAAATTCTTACACGTCAATGACTGCATTTTGGGGCAGTGCTTGTTGTGTTAATTTTGACACATTAACTGTGTAAACGATTTTAACACTTTTTAAAAAATGTCGATCTGATCATCCAAGGACACAGGAATCACTGGCCGAGGATCATTCATCATCCAATGCATTTGCTGTATAGGAAATTAATAAAATGTTAACATTTAGACAGATAATTCAGCAGCCACTTTTTTTAAACAATATTTTTACACAAAGCATTCGCTGATAGCTCATCTCCAACATAACATCTAAACACACTTAATATTCGGGAACATGAAGCTGCAACTACACATTCATACACCAACATTCTTAGAGATCTGAACTATAGTTTCATAAATGTATTTATTAATCTCATCTCATCTCATTATCTCTAGCCGCTTTATCCTTCTACAGGGTCGCAGGCAAGCTGGAGCCTATCCCAGCTGACTACGGGCGAAAGGTGGGGTACACCCTGGACAAGTCGCCAGGTCATCACAGGGCTGACACATAGACACAGACAACCATTCACACCTACGGTCAATTTAGAGTCACCAGTTAACCTAACCTGCATGTCTTTGGACTGTGGGGGAAACCGGAGCACCCGGAGGAAACCCACGCGGACAACATGCAAACTCCACACAGAAAGGCCCTCGCCGGCCCCGGGGCTCGAACCCAGGACCTTCTTGCTGTGAGGCGACAGCGCTAACCACTACACCACCGTGCCGCCGTATTTATTAATAATAATAATAATAATAATAATAATAATTTATATCGCGCCTTTCTCACACCCAAGGTCGCGTTACAAATAGAGGAAAAAAAGTCCACCAAAAGAGGGTCAGGATGTAATTCCAGTGGTGTAGCTGCCCACAGTCCAACCAAAGGCGCATGAAGGTATGTCCCACACTGCCTGCACACCCACCGCAATGCCACTGGGCATCATTGCTCGGAACACCATACCAAGCACAGAAGCACCACCGCACAGAGTGCTGGACAACCCCGATGTTAAAAAGAGCAACAAGTTCACTGCAGTCCATAGTGAAGAGCACAGGCATCACCCATGGCGAACCAAGGCCCGAAGGGAACCGACAATCAAAACTGGGTCTGGAGCTACACCACAACCAATGGACAAAACATTCAAACAAAGAACAAACATCAAATCATACAATCACAAAAAGACAAATAAAGGGGTGGGGGGAAGAAAAATAAAAAGCTCCAGTGAGAAGCAGCAGCCAAAATGCGCACAGCACACATTATTTGTACTCAAAGGATTGCCTTTAAGGGAAATAATTGGATTAAGCCAACCATGGCTGTATGTAGCTAACATCTTAGTTAGCTATACACAGTAAAGTTAGATAATTAGCAAGAAAAATGTTCCTGCCTTATGACGCTGAATAATTAGTAGAACTTAAATACATGGTCGAACAGTTCTGTTCAAAACCAAATTAAACCAGTATTTCAAATAACAGCAGCCAAAGATATTGTTTTTGCATGTTTTGCATATGTTATGAAATCATTTCAAGTACAACTTACCTCAAGAATTTTGTTCGCCATCAAAATGTCTGTTTTGATGTTAGACAACTCCCATGATGATTATCGCACACTCCAGCCACCAAAGTTGCAGGAAGTTGGCATTACCTGGTGATGTCATGAACAAAACACACACTTGCCAACCAAAACCATTCAACCACTACTATTCTAACTACAACATAAACCAGCCTTTACCTTCTTCAAGAGCACATTGAATATATCATAGTTGTTAAAAACAAATAGCAAGCTAACATTATTCAATCTGGGGATAGAGAGAGCGAGCATTAATGTAACATTACTTGAGTAACCCTATTAGTTAAAATTCCCCTGCTGAAACCCCTCACTTGAGTTATGATCATTCATTCCACCGATTTCCAGGGGGTTGTAAGCAGGGTCTTCAATCTTATCCACAATGCCCCAGTGTATTATATTATTATGAGATGCATTCAATGACCACTTTTTTTTTTTTTTGCGATTCACATTGTGAAGTGATCTAAAATATAAAATATGATATTTTATGTACACCAGTATATAATAAAATGAAAACAAAATGGCAAGTCGATGTCATTATCAGACTACGGGCTGACTGTGGTTCAACTAAATCAAACAGCTCAAGCATTCAAAAACCTGACTGAGTTTGTGTAGAGCAGATCAGTCTACACATATTGTGTTGAAGGTTGTGTTACTTTAAAAACTACACATAACTATATGTAGTGGTTAGCACTGTCGCCTCACAGTAAGACAGTTCTGGGTTCGCGGCCAGTGGGGGCCGGTTTCCCCCACAGTCCAAAGACATGCAGGTTAGGCTAATTGGTGGCTCTAAATTGACCGTAGGTGTGAATGTGAGTGGTTGTTTGTCTCTATGTGTCAGCCCTATGATGACTTGGCAACTTGTCCAGGGTGTACCCACGCCTCTCGCCCATAGTCAGCTGGAATAGGCCCCAGCTTGCCTACGACCCTGCACAGAATAAGCGGCTACGGATAATGGATGGATAGACATAACTATGTGTAAAAAAGCTGAATTCTTCCAACACAATTTTATTGAATATTGCCACAAAATGTGTAGTGTGAGACACATAATTTGTATAATTTTTCTACACATTACTTCTAAGAGTGTGGCAAAAGCTCCTTCAACAAACTTGAGTGACCGCATGAATTTACATTCATTTTCAATGTTTGCCAATAGGTTCCAAATATGTTTCTTCATATTTTCCCAGTGTTTTTTCCAATGGCTTCACTGTGTTTTCCCAAGTGTTTTAGGTGCTTTCCCAGTGACATAGCCAATGCATAAAATAGGAGATAAAATAGGAGTGTGCTGGCTGCTGTATTCTGGACGAAGTGGAGCTCCTGGAACATCCAGCTGGCAAGGTACTACAATATTCCAACCTAGAGGTAACAAAAACATAAACTAGTTCTTCTGCATTATGTAACCACTTTTTTTTTTTTTGCTTAATAATGTTTCTAACATGAAACAAGACTATTTTATTAATGTTAGCTCCACGAGCTTCAAAAAATAGACTGGAGACAAATCACACCAATTCGTTTCATTGCTGGATATGATGTAACTGAAAGGCCATCCAGAGTTAATGCATAATCGAAAAGCTTATGTCAAACTGCCTCTGGTCTTTGTAAAAGTAATTCCATCTTGTTATAATTAAATAGGATGAAGTTTCTCAGCATCCACTGTACAATGGCCTTTACTAAGGCTTTATTCAGCAGTGGAATAATGGGCGAATAGCCTGTTTATGAATAATTGTACCCAAAGTTAATATATACTGGGAAAGCGCACTGGGCCTAGAAGAGAGCCTTGTGGAAAAATCACAGTTATCATTTACAAACTGATAAGGTCTTCAAATAAGACTTGAGCCATGAGAGAGCTGTTCCATTAATTCTAACAAAACTTTCTAGTCCAAAAGAATATTGTAATCTATGGTATCCAAAGCTAAGATCAAGCAAAACGTGCAAATAGAGGCAACCCTGATCAGAGGCCAGTAGTAGGTTATTTACTACTTTAACCAGTGCTGTCTCAGTCCTGTGATGAGACCAAAAAATCTGAGAGAAAGATTTCATGTACCTTTTCTTAGTGCTAAAGGGGAAGTTTGATATTGATCTAAAGTTGGGCAATTCACACAGGTCAAGATTAAGTTTCACATTGATGATGTAACACTGATATGTAACTACCTAATGAAATGAGAATTTTAAAAAAAGATTTTATTTGGCCTGATATGACTGAAAAAGGGTATGTGCTTGAAGGTTAAAATGATCATGGCACTTGTCTGTCACAGGATGAATTATTGAGCAGAAATATTTTATGTCCAAGCAACCCCTGTCCATGTAAAATTCATTCATAATAGATTGACAGTTCAAAAATAAAACCCCACCAGTTCTTGTATTCTAAAATTCCAACCCCCCAAAATGGTTTAAACATGTTTTAAAAACGAATTTGCACTTTTATTATTTTTTCCGACATTTTCATAATTTTCTTTTAGTACGCATAGGCAGTCAAGAAGAAGGAAAGTAATGAGATTATATCGCATTTGTTCATTAATGCTGTAAAAATCTGAGATTATTAAGTCTACTCATTTCAAGCCTTATTCTGTTGTAACAGTCTCATTATTCTAATGTTTATTTATTTATTTATTTATTTATTTATTTATGTTTGTTTTTAGAAAGAAGCAAAATGATCTATTAAAAGACAATTTAAGCTTTAAAGTTTTTACATCCCAGTTCTCCTAACACAGTGTAATACACATTTCTAATGATGTGAGTCAGGATAGTGAGCACAGAGTATGAAGGCAGTTAACTACTGGTGATGCCTCATGTTTCATTTGATGATGATTAATAATTGGGCACAGATTTAGTAAGTGTTTAATGTAAGAGTATTTGTAATCATTAAGCTCATTATGTAGAATTCAGTGATTGAGAGCAGCTTCATGACAGCCATTACTGAACCAATGTAAATAATCAATACACCACTAAACACAGCACAGCGTGATAATGAAATAAATCTAACAAACACTTAGAGTTGCATCACAGTGACACTATTTGAACTGTTTTTAAATGAGCACACGTCTGAATTCTGGATTCTGTTTGGCCAGAAGGCATTGATTAATTTTCTAGAAGAGTGTCTCAGAGAGCAGTGCAGCAGTGTGAGCTATTTTTTACATATTAAACTGTGAATTCTTCCCTTTGAATTACACTAAACAATGTTTATAAATTTTAAATTTAACTGCCATCTGGTGTCTTAATTTCGTCTGTTTAAGCTCCACCTCCTCCAGAATCTTATCCAGTCTATTATTTCCTTTGAATTGTTCTTTCTTTGATTACAAACAACATGCTCAAAAACCACACAGACATTTCATGAATACAAAATGTTCATTTTTTTTATTTTTTACTTATCTTTTCATTACTGATCTGTATACAAGAGAGCGTAACAAAACCCAGATATGCAATCCTTTGTGATTTTTATATTTATAGTTTTTCTTCCTTTTCATTAAAAAAAGAAACGTTGTAAGGCATGTCTGCTCGTCACGTCGACTAAAATCTTCCAAAATCCTTCATAACACACTTTAACTGCAATGTAAACAAAGAACAAGTCATATACAGCCATAACCAATCTCAATGTCGAACTGAAAACTAAAGTGGATTGTGTGGAAAAAAATGAATAATTCATATAATCATAATTATGCTTTTTTCTCTCTGCATCAGCAAAAATGAAATGAAACAAAGCTGCAAAACTTCTCAAAAACACAGGTGTAGGTGTGTGTGTGTGTGTGTGTGAGAGAGAGAGAGAGAGATTTAGGGAAGATATAGGGAAAATGAGTGAGTGTAGTGAACAGTATATCATCACTGTATATGCGTATAGTGTTGTAGCACAGCGATTTGGAACACAGCCATAAGAAGTCACAGGAAAGTTTTGTGATTCTTATTAAAGTCTGAGCTAGGTGAGCTAACAATGCATATTTAACAATATATACCACAAACGGTGGTCTTATTTGTCAAACTATTTTGCGCAGTGATTCGGGACGGGGCCAATTTAGAAAGTGGAACACACACTAATAGCCTTGGCCTGTCTCAAACTACCTACCAGTGTACTACAGGTCACTGTAGTCTTTTGCTTATATTGTTTGTAGTATGGTGGTTTAGGACACAGACATAAGCAGTGACCAGGAAAGCTCTATAACCACACTGAGAATTGGGACAGAGCCATGGAGAGTCTAGAGCCAGATTAAGAACTGTAGAACAATAACATTTCAGGGTGTTCCAAGGATTCTAGAATCATGCCAAGGATATCTAGAACCAACCTGACAACAAACAGTAACTAAGTAACTGGCAACAAACTTTAAGTATTCTAGAACCATAAAAATGATTGTAGAACTGCACAGAGGATTACAGACCCACACAGTGGACTCTAGAACTGCACTGACAATAATCAGATTCCAGAGTATTCCAGAAACGACACCAAGGAATCTAAAACCACACCGACTATTCAAAAAACCGTCACAGAAACATTCTAGAACTCTGTTGAAAGCAATCTGCTATTACAGGATCATGGGAATTCACAACCACAACAAGCATCTAAAAAATGAGGTGCTGATTCTAGAACCCACATGGAGGATCCAAGAACTCTCAATAAGCATTCTAGAATTACACAGCAGGTGCCAGAACTGCACCGACAACAATCAGCTTCCAGATTATTCTAGAGCCACACTAAAAGTTCCAGGAGCACACTGACCAAACCTTCACAGATAGGTTCTAGAATCATCTTGAAAGTAATCTGCTTTGACGGGATTATAGAGATCCTTGAAGCACAGGCCTCACAAAAATGAAGCAAGGTATTTAGAATGCAATGATGAAGATTAAGGACACTGTAGAATGGCACTGACAATAATCAGATTCCAAAGAATTCTAGAATCACACCAAGGAATCCAGAACCACAGTGTGAATTCCAAAACCTTCACATGTATATTCCAGCAGTGTACTGAAAACAGTCTGCTTGTATGGGATGATTGGAGTCCTAGAACCATAACAAACATGTCTAAACTGAAGCGAGGATTCTAGAACCCAGCAAAAGTTTCAAGAACTTGCACCAAGGATTCAAGAGTCCTACTGAAAGGATTCAAAACTCATTATAATGAAAGAAGTGCATTAATGATTCTAGAATCTCAGAAGAATGTGGACTGGTAATCAAATTGCAAAGGATTCTAGAACTACTTGAGGATTCTTGAACTTCAGGAATGATGGTTCAGGGTTTTTAGAATTGTATTGAAATATATTTGCTTTTATAGTATTATGGGGATTATATGACATACACTACCGTTCAAAAGTTTGGGGTCACCCAGACAATTTTGTGTTTTCCATGAAAAGTCACACTTTTATTTACCACCATAAGTTGTAAAATGAATAGAAAATATAGTCGAGACATTTTTCTGGCCATTCTGAGCATTTAATCGACCCCACAAATGTGATGCTCCAGAAACTCAATCTGCTCAAAGGAAGGTCAGTTTTATAGCTTCTCTAAAGAGCTAAACTGTTTTCAGCTGTGCTAACATGATTGTACAAGGGTTTTCTAATCATCCATTAGCCTTCTGAGGCAATGAGCAAACACATTGTACCATTAGAACACTGGAGTGAGAGTTGCTGGAAATGGGCCTCTATACACCTATGGAGATATTGCACCAAAAACCAGACATTTGCAGCTAGAATAGTCATTTACCACATTAGCAATGTATAGAGTGGATTTCTGATTAGTTTAAGTGATCTTCATTGAAAAGAACAGTGCTTTTCTTTCAAAAATAAGGACATTTCAAAGTGACCCCAAACTTTTGAACGGTAGTGTAAGTATCCTGCACTGACTCTAGAACCCATGCAGATGGGTTTAAAACTGACAACAATTTACAGGATTCTGAGGATTATAAAATCCATATAGGAAAAAAAATCTAGAATTTTATCATCGTAATAAAGGTTCTATAACTGGACTGATGGTTCAAAGAACAACATTAAATGAAAGTCTGCAGAATTCTGGAGGATTTAGAAAAAGCACAAAGGCTTCAAGGATGACACTAAAAGCAATTCGGAGTTGGGGGATTCTGCCAGTTCTAGAACCACAATGAGGATCCTCGAATCACATGAAGGACTGGTACACAACAGCTGGGAAGACAATATGCCACACATCAATGATTGTAGATGATTTTCGGCAAGAACAGAATCATACAGTGGGTTTCAGAACTGCAACAAGGAATCTAGACTCAGTATCAGGCTTCTCGAATTTCAGCATGTGGATGGAAAACACACACGGTTTGCGTTAAAGCTAAATAAAAACGCTTTAAAGTTGAATTCTGAGCCAAGCTTTTAGATTTCAGTCAAAACGTTCACATTAAATCAGATCTATGTCATTTTTGAGTCTGTATGTTACAGTTGTGTGAGAAAGATATGTTTAAAATGAACATTCATAACATTCACAAGCTTTAAAAGTGTATTTTTAACAATCACCAAGTGATAAGGCGAAAAAATTAGGAGAAAGATTGTGATGAAATTCATGGATATGCTAATTCTGCATATTTGCATATTCATGAATGCAGCACAGGTTTTACATTTATTCCCGTCTCTCTCTCTCTCTCTTTCTCTTTTTTTTTTTAAAGAATGTGATTAAGTTGCAGTTGTGGAGATGTGTATGTATGTGTGTGTGTGTGTGTGTGTGTGTGTGGTGGTTTTTGCTGTAAGGTCAAATTTTGTGCAAACACAAAGTTTTCTTTTTTGCGGACTCAATGTAGGAAAAATGCTGAGAACACGAACACACACACACTGACCAGTGG
This sequence comes from Neoarius graeffei, assembly GCF_027579695.1. Classification (NCBI taxonomy): domain Eukaryota; kingdom Metazoa; phylum Chordata; class Actinopteri; order Siluriformes; family Ariidae; genus Neoarius; species Neoarius graeffei. Next base: position 12,767,016 of record NC_083586.1, read on the forward strand.
CAATCTGAGTCCCAAATGGAAAGTGCCAGAAGGCCACATGTACACAAGGGAATACACACACACAGAGTCGAAAATGAGGTGACCTAGTAAAGTATGTGATTGACTTTCTCCTTGACTTTCTCATAGTGACATTTAATTTGTTTCAAAAAAGAAAAATCTTGTTAAAATTTTGTATACAAGTGTTAAACCTGAACGGCTTAAGTCAGTATTCGTAAACTAATAAGACGGAGACATTTGTTTGCCCTTTTGTTACTATTTTTATGGGAGTTTTTCCATACGTACATATTTTCATTTTTATTAGTTTGCCCATTTGTTCAAGATCTTTCTTTGTTAACTTTATTTTAATTTTTTTTAGGGCAGTTTTCCAATTTGCTGGTGTAGGTGGGCTGTTTTATGATAGCATACTCATGTGTGTGTTTAATTTTGCAGGTGTTCATATTTTCATTCGAGTACTTTGTTTTTTTGTTTGTTATTTTGCATTCCACGTTCTTACTGAGAACTCGTCGAGGTTTTTGTGTTTTCTTTTTATGCTCATTTGCTAACGTATTTCCGTTTTGTCGCGAATGTACCAATTTCTCATCGTTTTAATGAACGTTTGTCCGTTTATTCTAGTATTTAAGGCAGTTTGACTGTTTAAGGTGTGTGTGTGTGTGTGTGTGTGTGAGTTTGTCCTTTCCTTCAAAATTTCTAATTTGTTGTTGGGAAACTGTTGGGACTTGTTTGTGTATTTTTATTGTAGGTTACATTTGGACTTTTTTTGTATTTTATCATCATCTCTGGGCAGCACGGTGGTGTAGTGGTTAGCGCTGTCGCCTCACAGCAAGAAGGTCCTGGGTTCGAGCTCCGTGGCCGGCGAGGGCCTTTCTGTGCGGAGTTTGCATGTTCTCCCCGTGTCCGCGTGGGTTTCCTCCGGGTGCTCCGGTTTCCCCCACAGTCCAAAGACATGCAGGTTAGGTTAACTGGTGACTCTAAATTGACCGTAGGTGTGAATGTGAGTGTGAATGGTTGTCTGTGTCTAATGGCCCTTTTCCACTACACTTTTTCAGCTCACTTCAGCCCGACACGGCTCGCGTTTCGACTACCAAAAAACAGCACGACTCAGCTCGCTTCAGCCCTGCTTAGCCCCTAAAACTCACACGGTTTTGGAGTGGGGCTGAAGCGAGCCAAAGCGAGCTGAGTGAGGCTGGGGGCGTGAGCAGACACTCCCCTGTGCACTGATTGGTGAGGAGGAGTGTCCTCACATGCCCACACACGCCCCGCGAGCACGCTGGGATCTGTAAACACCGCAAACCCGGAAGAAGGAGAATTACGAATTACGAGAATTTCTGAAGCCTTATGCGCCTCGCCTCATCTATACGCTCTTGCCAGTATCTGTTGGCGTTGTCGGTGACAACAAGCCACAGCACCAAGACCAGCAACACTAACGACTCCATGTCCTCCATGTTTATTGTTTACTATTCGGGTCGTGAGACTACCGCTTAAAAGATCACTGATGTCACTGTTTGCGCTGCTTAACGACATCACCTGACGTCCACCCACTTTCGCTAACTCCACCCAACGTGTCCACCCACTTCCAGCCAGCACGGTTCAGCGCGGTTGTAGTCGAAATGCAATTCCAACAGCCCCGCTCAGCTCGACTCAGCACGGCACGGCTCAGCCGCGTTGGTAGTGGAAAAGCGGCATATGTGTCAGCCCTGTGATGACCTGGCGACTTGTCCAGGGTGTACCCCGCCTTTCGCCCGTAGTCAGCTGGGATAGGCTCCAGCTTGCCTGCGACCCTGTAGAAGGATAAAGCGGCTACAGATAATGAGATGAGATGAGTTTGTCCTTTTGATAGTTGGCAAATAATTGCCAATTTGGTGGTTTTTTTTATCAGTAGTTTACCCATTTTTTCAGCTTGTAAATTTGTTGGTTTTTATGGTTTCCATTTCAGAGTGTTTGTTAATTTGCTTGTGGATTGTTGTTTACTTTTTTAGAACATGCATGGCTGATTTGGTGATGTACAGTGGTGCTTGAAAGTTTGTGAACCCTTTCGAATTTTCTAAATTTCTGCATAAATATGGCCTAAAACATCATCAGATTTTCACACAAGTCCTAAAAGTAGATAAAGAGAACCCAGTTAAACAAATGAGACAAAAATATTATACTTGGTCATTTATTTATTGAGGAAAATGATCCAATATTACATATCTGTGAGTAGCAAAAAGTATGTGAACCTCTAGGATTAGCAGTTAATTTGAAGGTGAAATTAGAGTCAGGTGTTTTCAATCAATGGGATGACAATCAGGTGTGAGTGGGCACCCTGTTTTATTTCAAGAACAGGGATCTATCAAAGTCTGATCTTCACAACACATGTTTGTGGAAGTGTATCATGGCACGAACAAAGGAGATTTCTGAGGACCTCAGAAAAAGTGTTGTTGATGCTCATCAGGCTGGAAAAGGTTACAAAACCATCTCTAAAGAGTTTGGACTCCACCGATCCACAGTCAGACAGATTGTGTACAAGAGTAAAGCGTATAATAGTCGGCAAGGTCACAAAGGACCCCAGGGTAACTTCTAAGCAATCTTAGAATCTCACATTGGCTAATGTTAATGTTCATGAGTCCACCATCAGGAGAACACTGAACAACAATGGTGTGCATGGCAGGGTTGCAAGGAGAAAGCCACTGGTCTCCAAAAAGAACATTGCTGCTCATCTGCAGTTTGCTAAAGATCATGTGGACAAGCCAGAAGGCTATTGGAAAAATGTTTTGTGGACGGATGAGACCAAAATAGAACTTTTTGGTTTAAATGAGAAGCATTATGTTTGGAGAAAGGAAAACACTGCATTCCAGCATAAGAACCTTATCCCATTTGTGAAACATGGTGGTGGTAGTATTATGGTTTGGGCTTATTTTGCTGCATCTGGGCCAGGACGGCTTGCCATCATTGATGGAACAATGAATTCTGAATTATACCAGCAAATTCTAAAGGAAAATGTCAGGACATCTGTCCATGAACTGAATCTCAAGAGAAGGTGGGTCATGCAGCAAGACAACGACTCTAAGCACTCAAGTTGTTCGACCAAAGAATGGTTAAAGAAGAATAAAGTTAATGTTTTGGAATGGCCAAGTCAAAGTCCTGACCTTAATCCAATCAAAACATTGTGGAAGGACCTGAAGCGAGCAGTTCATATGAGGAAACCCACCAACATCCCAGAGTTGAAGCTGTTCTGTACGGAGGAATGGGCTAAAATTCCTCCAAGCCGGTGTGCAGGACTGATCAACAGTTACCGGAAATGTTTAGTTGCAGTTATTGCTGCACAAGGGGGTCACACCAGATACTGAAAGCAAAGATTCACATACTTTTGCCACTCACAGATATGCAATATTGGATCATTTTCCTCAATAAATAAATGTTCAAGTATAATATTTTTGTCTCATTTGTTTAACTGGGTTCTCTTTATCTACTTTTAGGACATGCGTTTGCCACTCACATAGTATATGTAATATTGGATCCTTTTCCTGGGCAGCACGCTGGTATAGTGGTTAGCACTGTCGCCTCACAACAAGAAGGTCCTGGGTTTGAGCCTAGCAGCCGGTGAGGGCCTTTCTGTGCGGAGTTTGCATGTTCTCCCCTTGTCTGCATGGGTTTCCTCCAGGTGCTCCGGTTTCCCCCACAGTCCAAAGACATGTAGGTTAGGCTAATTGGTGGTTCTAAATTGACCGTAGGCGTGAATGGTTGTTTGTCTCTGTGTGTCACCCCTGTGATAACCTGACGACTTGTCCAGGGTGTACCCTGCCTCTCGCCCATAGTCAGCTGAGATAGGCTCCAACTTGCCTGCGACCCTGTAGAACAGGATAAGCTGTTACGAATAATGGATGGATGGATGGATCCTTTTCCTCAATAAATAAATGACCAAGTATAATATTTTTGTCTCATTTGTTTACCTGGGTTCTCTTTATCTACTTTTGGGACTTGTGTGAAAATCTGATGATGTTTTAGGTCATATTTATGCAGAAATATAGAAAATTCTAAAGGGTTCACAGACTTTCAAAGTCACAAATTCTAGCCATTGAACTCTAATTGTTTCTTGTTTATGAGCGCCTTTATGGTTTATGGTAGCTTGTCCTTCTAGAGTATAAGTTTATTTTTCCCTTACCAGTGCTCTGCCTTTTTGTGAGTGTAATGTTAGTTCATCCACTTGGTATTGTTCTTGTGCCAGTTTGGCAATTTATGATTCATTATCGTGTTTACAGTGAGTCCGATATGAGCAATTAGACTAATATAGAAATAGACGAGTTAGCAAATACTGACATTAGCTGTAAAGATTTTTTTAATGCTAATGAGCGTTACAATGTTGATATGAGGTGCTCTTCATGGAAAGAGTGATACAAAGTGATTATTTCTCTTTATCTTATTGAAAACATTAATGGACCAAAAGAAGCTGGACTATTTTTTTTTATGCATTACCAAAAAGAAAGAAAGAAAGAAAGAAAGAAAGAAAGAAATGACAGATGCGAGATATGATGTCATGCATTCACAGTGGCACAGAAGCAAATATGATTTATAGTTTTTTTTTAGTTTTTAAATCTTTTTATCCCTCCTCCTGCTCATGTCCCTGTTCCTTTGTGATGGGTTTGGAAGAGATGACTCTGCATCTTATATAGATCTCTCTCTTTTTTGAGGTTCTCTTCTTGCGCAGTGGATATAAAAATCACAAACAAAAATAGATTCCTCTTCATATATATATATATATATATATATATATATATATTTTTTTATCCTGGTACTTCACTGAAAGGGATCTGAGGAACGTGCTGCAGCATTCCTCCGTCTTTTTTTTGAAGGAACGAGAGAAAAAGGTGTCATTTGAGGATGAAGCTGCTCTTTGGAAACAAGCAGGATGCAGAAATTTTGCCTTCTTTCTCGCTCTTTCTTGCTCACTGTATGTATCTATCCTTTGGGTGTCAATCCTCATGCCTTCCATCCTAAAGCCCCGTGAGGGTGGAGCTAAAAGTCTGGGAGGAGCTAAGGAGCATCACAAGGTGTCCACTCCCCTTCCAGCCATTATCTCCACCAGAACTGAAGCAACGTGACCGTCATTAAAGTGATCGGTGAGGTGATAAGAGGCGGCGCCTTGTCAGTAGGCGGTCTAAGAGGCGTGGCTTTATCAGATGCAGGTCGTAGAGGTGTGGCCTGGTCTTGACGCCCCGCCCCCACTGCTGGTGCCTCTGTGCCTGTGAACTCGAACTCAGTGGTGTAGCCGCTTCCGCTGCCAGAGCCACTGACCTCATCACCTGAAAAAAAAAAAGATCAAAACTGGGGTTAACAAGAAGGCAGCGCTGAAGATGTCAACATTCTGGGTAAAAAAAAAATAAACAAAAAAACCAAATGGAAAAAAGAAGAAAATAATAATAAGAAGAATGCACTGGAAAATTTTGGTTGAAAGCCGAAAGTGAAAATTTGGCCTTTTTTTTTTTTTGCACACATTTGTAGGCCTGTAAAGGTTAAATTAATTTAATTTTATTCTTTTTTTTATTTTTTGGAGTGAGAGAAAGAGAACGAGAATAAAACCGCCTTCAGATTAAGGAAATCCCTAGCCAGAAACCACTTTATCTTCTGTCCGGTTCACAGAACTGCTGATTAAAGTGCAGGAGTATTTTATGCTTTTCCCTCTCCGCCCACACAAGTACAGAGAAAACACATTCTGGGTCTTTAGATCGAGTCAAGATCAGAGGATTTTTTACCCAGAATCCCCCACTGACATTGCAATTAAGCTCACGTCGAAGTAGCAAAACTGCCTTTGCAAGTCTAAATTAGTGGTTGGACTGAACGTGAATAAAATTTGCCTGGTGAAAATGTCAGCTCGTTTGAGCATGAAAGGATACCAGATACAAAGAAAATTCCAGCAGCTTCCGAGAAAATCCATCCAACAAAATGGAGGAGGAAGTGCTACTTATAGCAATCCTTGACTTGTTTACTTGTTGCTGCTTTAACAATTAGTGAACTGTTAGCTAACAGTCCTTCTGAAATGACCTCATTCATCACCTGACTTGTGAGTGTGTGTGTTTCCTCAAATTAAATCAGAACTCCAAATCCCCTGTGTTAAATCCGAAGAACTAAACAGAACTAGCATTGTACAACCCCGATTCCAAAAAAGTTGGGACAAAGTACAAATTGTAAATAAAAACAGAATGCAATAATTTACAAATCTCAAAAACTGATATTGTATTCACAATAGAACATAGACAACATATCAGATGTCGAAAGTGAGACATTTTGAAATTTCATGCCAAATATTGGCTCATTTGAAATTTCATGACAGCAACACATCTCAAAAAAGTTGGGACAGGGGCAATAAGAGGCTGGAAAAGTTAAAGGTACAAAAAAGGAACAGCTGGAGGACCAAATTGCAACTCATTAGGCCAATTGGCAATAGGTCATTAACATGACTGGGTATAAAAAGAGCATCTTGGAGTGGCAGCGGCTCTCAGAAGTAAAGATGGGAAGAGGATCACCAATCCCCCTAATTCTGCGCCGACAAATAGTGGAGCAATATCAGAAAGGAGTTCGACAGTGTAAAATTGCAAAGAGTTTGACCATATCATCATCTACAGTGCATAATATCATCAAAAGATTCAGAGAATCTGGAAGAATCTCTGTGCGTAAGGGTCAAGGCCGGAAAACCATACTGGGTGCCCGTGATCTTCGGGCCCTTAGACGGCACTGCATCACATACAGGCATGCTTCTGTATTGGAAATCACAAAATGGGCTCAGGAATATTTCCAGAGAACATTATCTGTGAACACAATTCACCGTGCCATCCGCCGTTGCCAGCTAAAACTCTATAGTTCAAAGAAGAAGCCGTATCTAAACATGATCCAGAAGCGCAGACGTCTTCTCTGGGCCAAGGCTCATTTAAAATGGACTGTGGCAAAGTGGAAAACTGTTCTGTGGTCAGATGAATCAAAATTTGAAGTTCTTTATGGAAATCAGGGATGCCGTGTCATTCGGACTAAAGAGGAGAAGGACGACCCAAGTTGTTATCAGCACTCAGTTCAGAAGCCTGCATCTCTGATGGTATGGGGTTGCATTAGTGTGTGTGGCATGGGCAGCTTACACATCTGGAAAGACACCATCAATGCTGAAAGGTATATCCAGGTTCTAGAGCAACATATGCTCCCATCCAGACGACGTCTCTTTCAGGGAAGACCTTGCATTTTCCAACATGACAATGCCAAACCATATACTGCATCAATTACAGCATCATGGCTGCGTAGAAGAAGGGTCCGGGTACTGAACTGGCCAGCCTGCAGTCCAGATCTTTCACCCATAGAAAACATTTGGCGCATCATAAAACGGAAGATACGACAAAAAAGACCTAAGACAGTTGAGCAACTAGAATCCTACATTAGACACGAATGGGTTAACATTCCTATCCCTAAACTTGAGCAACTTGTCTCCTCAGTCCCCAGACGTTTACAGACTGTTGTAAAGAGAAAAGGGGATGTCTCACAGTGGTAAACATGGCCTTGTCCCAACTTTTTTGAGATGTGTTGTTGTCATGAAATTTAAAATCACCTAATTTTTCTCTTTAAATGATACATTTTCTCAGTTTAAACATTTGATATGTCATCTATGTTCTATTCTGAATAAAATATGGAATTTTGAAACTTCCACATCATTGCATTCCGTTTTTATTTACAATTTGTACTTTGTCCCAACTTTTTTGGAATTGGGGTTGTAATAGACACTCACCGGCCACTTTAATAGGAGCTTGTTCTTGATTCTAAGATTCCTGTTTTTGGCTGCATGAGTGGAACCCAGTGCGCTCTTCTGTTCTGCTGTTGCATGCTGAGATACTTTTCTGCTCACCACGGTTGTAAAGAGTGATTACATGACTTACTATATCCTTCCTGGCAGCTCAAACCAATCTGGCTATTTTCCTATGACCTCTCTTATCAACAAGGCATTTGTTTCTACCCACAGAACTGTCACTCACACTATGTTTTTTGTTTTTCGCACCATTCTGTGTAAACTCGAAAGACTGTTGTGTGTGAAAACCCCAGGAGATCAGCAGTTTCTGAAATAATCAAACCAACCATGCCACAGTGAAAGAAAGTCACACTTAGAGATCACAGTGTTTCCCATTCTGATGTTTGAAGTGAACATTAATGAAAGCTCTTGATTTGTATCTGCAGGATTTTCAAGGGATTAGCTGATCAGAGAACTGCGTAAAACAACAGGTGGATGGGTGTTCCTAATAAAGTGGCTGGTGAGTGTATCTGCTATAAGCAAAGGCTAACATGCAATGAATTTCTCTTCAACAGGCTCAAACACGAATCCGCCTTATAGTAAGTACGCTAGCGTACGTATGCTATCTTTGCGATGCTGAAGAGTAAAAATGAACATATATTACTGGAGTCCTGGAAGGAGATGTCGTTGCCGTTGTAAGCACTGCGCAGTTTGTTGGTCATCACTCTCAGAGCCATGATCTGCTGCCGGATGAAGGTGTCTGGCCGGGTGATGTCGATCTCTACCTCTGGATTACTCAGCTGGTTGGTCAGGCCATCTTTCACAACCTCTGGAAAATACCTGCACATGACAGGAAAATTATTTAATTAACCCTTAAACACCAACAAAACAAGTGTACTTAACCTCTAAACACTGCAGAAATGACTTTATTCAACCCCTAAATACCACAGAAACAGCTGCACATGCAAGGAAACAACTTCACTTAGCCTTTAAACACTTAACCTACAAATATTTAACCTAAAATCCCTAAAAATGAATACCTATCCCTTAATGCCTACTTCCTAAACACCCCTAAGTACCCGTAAACAGTTAATCCATAACCGGGTAATCCCTTCGGTGTTGTATTTTGCAGTTTGAAAAGTATCCAGAGACAGTGAATAGCTGTTAATGGCTTCACACTTAGCTAGCGAATGCCACTTGCACCAAAAGCCGTCTTACTTAGTATACCGTTAATGTGGTGGTTGAAGATGGGACCACAGACAGCAGCCCACTGCTGTTGTTGTAACCACAGAAGGGGTTTAGTGTAGTCAGAGTAGTAGTAGTAGTGAACAAAAGGAGAGATAAAAGCGAGACATTTACAGTCAAGCCGGAAAGTCTGCACACCCCTTTCACCTTCTCCACGTTTTATTACATTGTAGATTTATTCTACAATAAACTGAGTTCATTTTTTGTCACAAAATAGCCCATAATGACAAAGTGAAAGCAGGTTTTTAGAAAATATGCAATTTTACTGACAAAAATAGGTTATTTAGGGGATACATATCTGTACACACCCTTAGCCTAAGACTTGGTTGATGCACCTTTGGCAGCAATTACAGCTTCAAGGCATCTTGGGAAAGAAGCTACGAGCTTGGCACACTTGTTTCTGAACATTTTTGCTCATTCCTCTTGGCATATCCTTGCAAGCTCCATCAGGTTGGATGGGGAGCATCGGTACACAGCCATTTTCAGCTCCTAGGTCTGGGCTCTGGCTGGGCCACTCAAGGACATTCACAGACTTTCTCTGAAGCCACTCCTTTGTTCTCTTGGCTGTGTGCTTTGGGTTGCTGTCATGTTGGAAGGTAAACCTTCGCCCCAGTCTGAGGTCCAGAGTGCTCTGGAGCAGGTTTTCTTCAAGGATCTCGGTGTGCTTAGCTGCATTCATCTTTCCCTCTATCAGGACTAGTCACCCCATTCCCTCTGCTGAAAAACATCCCCACATCATGATGCTGCCACTGCCATGCTTCACTGTAGAGATAGCATTAGCCAGGCGATGAGCGGTGCCTGGTTTCCTCCAGACATGACACTTGGTATTCAGGCCAGAAAGTTCAATTTTGGTTTCATCAGACCAGAGAATCTTGTTTCTCATGGTTTGAGAGTCCTCTAGGTGCCTTTTGGCAAACTCCAAGTGGGCTGTCATGTGCCTTTTACTAAGGAGTGGCTTCCGTCTGGCCACTCTACCATAAAGGCCTGATTTGTGGCGTGCTGCCTGGATGGTTGATCTTCTGAAAGGTTCTCCCATCTCCACAAGGATATGCTGGAGCTCTGTCAGAGTGACCCTTGGGTTCCTGCTCACCTCCCTGGCCAAGGCCTGCCTTCCTGGATCACTCAGTTTGGCCGGACGGACAGTCTATGAAGATTCTTGGTGGTTCCAAATTTCTTCCATTTATGAATGATGGTGGCCACTGTGCCCTTTGGGACCTGTAAAGCTGCAGCAATTTTTCTGTACCCTTCTCCAGATCTATGCCTTAACACAATACTATTTCTGAGGTCTGCAGATAATTCCTTTGCCCCCATGGCTTGGAGTTTGCTCTGACATGCACTGTCAACTGTGGGACCTAATATAGGCAGGTGTTGGCAATCCCTAATCCTGTCCAATCAATTGAATTTACCACAGGTGGACTCCAATTAAGTTGTAGAAATATCTCAAGCAGTATCAGTGGAAACAAAATGCACCTCAGTTCACTTTTGGGTGTCATATCAAAGGGTGTGCACACTTGTGTACATATGATATTTTACATTTTGATTTCTAATAAATTATCACAAATGTCTAAAAACCTGCTTTCACTTTGTCATTATGGGCTATTTTGTGTAGAATTTTGTGACAAAAACTGAACTCAATCTCTTGTAGAATAAGTCTGTAATGTAATAAAATGTGGAGAAGGCGAAAGGGGTGTGCAGACTTTCTGGCTTGACTGTATAAACATTGACTTGGATCCCAAATCACATCATCAGTAAGTCAAAATAATACAGCAGTTTCGGACACAGCCACACACGTTACTAATTAGGAATGCTTAATTCAGGATGCTAAACAAGTACTTCGCTTGCTAATGTCCTTTGCTAGTATGGTCCAGAAGTAGTGCACTATTTCGATGCATTTAGGTTTGGATTTGAGACACAGCCGATGAAAAGAATCAAACACACATTATGTCAACGTATTCAATGTCATGTCAGACATGGAGAATGCCTGCCTCGCATCTCCTCATCCTCATTCTTAAGAATCTCTAAAACACCCCCTATTCAAACACACGCGCACTTTAATCACACACAGGCATGTTGACACGTGTGTACACTGCCATTTGGCTCAGTGTTCGTTCCTATTGTGAGAGAGAGAGCGACAGATGAAACAGTTTGATTTCTATTTGCTCCATCTGGTGATGAGAGAGCAAATGGAGAGATGCCAAGATGGCTGACTGATGGAAAGATGGATCACAGGAAGACAGGCTGGCAGTGAAACGGAAAGACAGAAGGAGAGAAAGAGTGTGAGAGAGGGGGGCAATTAAATTAAATTAAAAACAATTAAATCCTTAAGCAAACCCTTACTTGGTCCACTCTGGCAATCCTGTTCTCAATAGCAATGTCAATAAAGTTTTATGGAATTTGAATTGAGTTGAATAAACAGAATCTATTTTCAGAAAAAAAAAGGAAAAATGCTAACGATCTGGAAACAGCTGTTTTTCTACTTCTTTATTACAACCATAAAACTGCAGTGTTGTTTGCAGTAACAGTATCAATAAAGCTTTGAATTGAACTGAGAGACAATCAAATGCACCACTTCATATCGTTATAGCATTTAGTCAGTCATTTAAACTTTCTCAGGATTGTACTCGCTAGTTATATCAGTAACTATCATCTGGAGAGAGAGAGAGAGAGAGAGAATTCGATCCGGTTCATTACGAACAGTTGATCATCTTTAAACAGATTTTTCTTTTTTATTGAGTTTTGAAAATAAAAGTAAAAATCATTCAGGGATTGAATTGAGAAGGGGCACCATTACTTTTTCCACAATTTTATATTTTATGAATTTAACTGAGAAAGATAAATAAGCACTTTAGATCAAGTGCTTGATTCCATACTTCAGGAATATTGTTTTTGATCGCTGTGCCAATAATGTTTTTTTGAATTGGATTGAAAGCGATGAAGAGATAAAGAGAGCCTTAGAAACAGTATCAAGGACAGATTTAGAGAAATAAACTGGGACACTGCATAACACTAAGCAGGGGAGCTGGATTATGGCTAGTTGTACTAGCAGGCCATGCTAACCCTTACAAAAAAGTTTATTCAAGTGTGTTTCTAGTATACTTCTTTTAAACTAAAAAATAAGAGAGTATGCTTTCAGTTTATTTTTTATTTACTTATCAGAGATATACTTAGGGGCGGCACGGTGGTGTAGTGGTTAGCGCTGTCGCCTCACAGCAAGAAGGTCCGGGTTCGAGCCCCGGGGCCGGCGAGGGCCTTTCTGTGTGGAGTTTGCATGTTCTCCCCGTGTCCGCGTGGGTTTCCTCCGGGTGCTCCGGTTTCCCCCACAGTCCAAAGACATGCAGGTTAGGTTAACTGGTGACTCTAAATTGACCGTAGGTGTGAATGTGAGTGTGAATGGTTGTCTGTGTCTATGTGTCAGCCCTGTGATGACCTGGCGACTTGTCCAGGGTGTACCCCGCCTTTCGCCCGTAGTCAGCTGGGATAGGCTCCAGCTCGCCTGCGACCCTGTAGAACAGGATAAAGCGGCTAGAGATAATGAGATGAGATGAGAGATATACTTAATAAAGTTATACATAAGTATACCTGGCTTATACTTAAAAGTATATAGAAAAGTCTAAGTATATTAAGCTTATACTTAAACTTTTGATCAAGATATACTTAACAAAAGTGTAATAAAGTATTAACATATTTGTGCCTTATGTTTAAGCGTACTGAGCGGTACAGTGGTGTAGTGGTTAGCGCTGTCGCCTCACAGCAAGAAGGTCCTGGGTTTGATCCCAGCGGCCGGCGAGGGCCTTTCTGTGTGGAGTTTGCATGTTCTCCCCGTGTCTGCGTGGGTTTCCTCCGGGTGCTCCAGTTTCCCCCAAAGGCATGCAGGTTAGGCTAATTGGTGGCTCTAAAATTGACCGGAGGTGTGAGTGCGAATAGATGTCTATGTGTCAGCCCTGCGATGACCTGGTGACTTGTCCAGGGTGTACCCCACCTCTTGCCCATAGTCAGCTGGGATAGGCTCCAGCTTGCCTGCGACCCTGTAGGACAGGATAAAGCGGCTAGAGATAATGGATGGATTTGCCCTGTAGCTGTGCTTCAGCATTGTTGATTCTTAGGTATGTCTGTGGTTCAATACAAGGTTTTTTTTAACTTCTCCTAAGTGAGATAATTATTATTTTTTTCTTTCTTTTTCTTTAGAGCTTGCATGTCAATTTCAGTTGTCATTGCCATGTTTTTATACTTTGGCATTTAATACAATGTTGCTTTAAATTTTGATTTTGAAAGAAAATGAATATGTTCTTAATCCTGAGTATCTGTTGTTATTTTGTGAATTCTTACGTTTATAACTTCATTGTAACTTAAGGTACAAAACACTTAAGTTGTGTACTGGTAGAGTGCATGAGGTAAGGGTTAGGGCTAGAAAACTAATAGTATACCTACCGTAGAAGGGTAATTGCAATATACTTCAAAACCAAAAAGTGGACTAGATGTACAGTCAAGCCAGAAAGTCTGCACACCCCTTTCACCTTCTCCATGTTTTATTATGTTACAGACTTATTCTACAATAGATTGAGTTCATTTTTTGTCACAAAATTCTACACAAAATAGCCCATAATGACAAAGTGAAAGCAGGTTTTAAGACATTTGTCTTTCTCCAAAGCCACTCCTTTGTTCTCTTGGCTGCGTGCTTCGGGTCATTGTCATGTTGGAAGGTAAACCTTCACCTCAGTCTGAGGTTCAGAGCGCTCTGGAGCAGGTTTTCTTCAAGGATCTCGGTGTACTTAGCTGCATTCATCTTTCCCTCTATCAGGACTAGTCACCCCGTTCCCGCTGCTGAAAAACATCCCCACATCATGATGCTGCCACCACCATGCTTCACTGTAGAGACAGCATTAGCCAAGTGATGAGCGGTGCCTGGTTTCCTCCAGACGTGACACTTGGTATTCAGGCCAGAAAGTTCAATTTTGGTTTCATCATACCAGAGAATCTTGTTTCTCATGGTTTGAGAGTCCTCTAGGTGCCTTTTGGCAAACTCCAAGTGGGCTGTCATGTGCCTTTTACTAAGGAGTGGCTTCCGTCTGGCCACTCTACCATAAAGGCTTGATTTGTGGCGTGCTGCCTGGATGGTTGATCTTCTGAAAGGTTCTCCCATCTCCACAAGGATATGCTGGAACTCTGTCAGAGTGGCCCTTGGGTTCCTGCTCACCTCCCTGGCCAAGGCCCGTCTTCCTGGATCGCTCAGTTTGGCCGGGCGGCCAGGTCTATGAAGATTCTTGGTGGTTCCAAACTTCTTCCATTTATGAATGATGGTGGCCACTGTGCTCTTTGGGACTTGTAAAGCTGCAGCAATTTTTCTGTACCCTTCTCCAGATCTATGCCTTGACACAATCCTGTTTCTGAGGTCTGCAGATACTTCCTTTGACTCCATCGCTTGGAGTTTGCGCTGGCATGCACTGTCAACTGTGGGACCTAATATAGGCAGGTGTTGGGAATCCCCAATCCTGTCCAATCAATTGAATTTACCACAGGTGGACTCCAATTAAGTTGTAGAAACATCTTCAGCAGTATCAGTGGAAACAAAATGCACCTCAGTTCACTTTTGGGTGTCATATCAAAGGGTGTGCACACTTGTGTACATATGATATTTTACATTTTGATTTCTAATAAATTATCACAAATGTCTAAAAACCTGCTTTCACTTTGTCATTATGGGCTATTTTGTGTAGAATTTTGTGACAAAAACTGAACTTAATCTATTGTAGAATAAGTCTGTAATGTAATAAAATGTGGAGAAGGTGAAAGGGGTGTGCAGATTTTCTGGCTTGACTGTATATAACCAGTAACTAATAGTATATTTCCAATATGCTATAAAGGATACTTTTATAAACTAAAAAGTGGAGAAGTGTGTAACGAGTAAACCAATAGTATATTTCCAGTATACTACAAAGTATACTTTAGTAAACTAAAAAGTAGACTAGAAGTATAAAACAAGTAAACTCAGAGTATATTTCCGGTATACTATGAAGTATGCTTTTGTAAACGAAAGAGTGGACTACAAGTATAGAACTAGTAAACTATTAGTATATAAGTTTACTTGTGGTATACTTGCAGTACAAAATAAAAAATATGAGTTGTATACTCAGAGTTTACTTCTCTTAAAGTATACTGTTTATAAACTAAAAGTAGTCCCAAGAAGTATTAGATTAGTTTACTTACAAGTATACTGTAAGTACATTGATATCAGTATACTTGGTACACAAAAGTATACTTAAGGAAATATACTGTAACTTTACTTAAGTATACTTAATAAAATGAACTTGAAGTATACTTCTTTTTGATAAAGGAAGCATAATTATAGTGTAAAATTAGCCATACTTACGTGTTTTCTATCAATTTATCAACATATCTGTGGTAAATGTTGATATTCCAGATGGTTCTGTCTCATTTCTCACTACCTTGTCTTTTAAAAAAACAACTGTTCTGTGTTAGCTCGATAAATTGATCCAACTGCTGCTATGACGAGCCAGCTAATGCCTCAGCGTACAGCACGCACATTGTATTTTATAGTAACCGAATTAGCGAAACATTCATAACAATGCAAGGTCATGTTCCGTTCAGCTATAGTTTACTAGAAGATTCCACATGAATGGGCCACTCTTGGGGTCAAATGTTTCTCCTTGACTTATGAGTCTTGATGCAACACTGATGTTTTTTCATTATTATGTAACCGGGTGGGCAGCACGGTGGCGTAGTGGTTAGCGCTGTCGCCTCACAGCAAGAAGGTCCTGGGTTCGAGCCCCGGGGCCGGCGAGGGCCTTTCTGTGCGGAGTTTGCATGTTCTCCCCGTGTCCGCGTGGGTTTCCTCCGGGTGCTCCAGTTTCCCCCACAGTCCAAAGACATACAGGTTAGGTTAACTGGTGACTCTAAATTGACCGTAGGTGTGAATGTGAGTGTGAATGGTTGTCTGTGTCTATGTGTCAGCCCTGTGATGACCTGGCGACTTGTCCAGGGTGTACCCCGCCTTTCGCCCGTAGTCAGCTGGGATAGGCTCCAGCTTGCCTGCGACCCTGTAGAAGGATAAAGCGGCTAGAGATAATGAGATGAGATGAGATGTAACCGGGTAAAGAGTTAGCAAATAACGCTGAGTGTAATTATGGTTTAAATTTAATGGTCAATATTTTTTCTTATTCATCTACCAACACATCTGAGGGACATGTTGATCTTTGGTAGTTCTGTCACCTTTTAATCAGTCAAAATAAAAGACTTCACTACATGATAGCTAGCTAAATATAAAATGTTTTCCCCTATTGCCTAGTAACAGTGTTCTAAGATCTACTTACTATTTAGTAAATGGAGTTAGCTTATATATTCGGAGTTATATTGGAGTTATACAGCAGAGTTATATTCTTAATTTAATAATGATAATCAGCCACCGCCTGTGGCTCTGTCCTAAACCACCACACGACTACTACGTACAGATGTATATCCTCTATGGTAACAATAAGACCGTATGATCTGGTGTTATATGAACCTATTTTGAACAATCCTGAGGTGGTTTGGGACATAGCCCCAACCTGACAGTAAACACACTCGACAGTTCACATTGAGAACACGATTCGCCTCTCAGTGATTCTGAAGGGACCAAGGTGACCCAAATACCATTCCAATTGAAAATGAACTTTGCGCCCTACACCCTACACCCTTCCCCTTGGCAAATCCATCACACAGACAAGAAACAGGACCTTTTTTCCTTTTCTTTTCATAGTTTAAAGTCGACAAGCCCTTCACGACGTGTGTGTGCGCGTGTGTGTGTGTGTAAATGTATCTTGCCTTCCTTTAGCGTGACTGTTCCAGCACTGGTCACTGTTTGGTTCGATCACATTCTCTTTCGAACAGATCACATCAGGAAGTGATGTCCAGAACTTTTTGGCCTTCTTCAATTTCTCCTTAATCTCAATCACCTACAGATGGAGGAGCAGACAGACAGGTAGAGCAACAGTCAGGCATTCAGACAGACAGATGATTCACATTTTTAGGACATGTATGATTCCTCAATGCTAGAATTCCTGTCTGGGGTCTATGCTAACTGCACTTAGCCTCTTAACTAGCAGGTTACACTAGACCTGATATTCTTTTCTCTAGTGACTGATGTTTCATTCATGAACAATTCTTTCTTATTGGATGACTCACTAATGTGAATGAATCAGTTTGAGTCAACTCGGTGGACTAAGACTGACTCCAGTATCAGCACCTTAATATACAATTATCAATAATAATCATCTTTTTTTCTTTAGAAACGAGTCAGACGTGAATCCTTTCACTTATCACTGAGATTCGTTCCTTTCACAATCAGCAAATCAGAGTTTGAATTCACAAATCTTTCAGTAACAACCAACGTTTGCATCACTAGTGTTCAATGAGTCCAGTGACTGAGAGTCAGGTGACTGAGATTCACTCCTCTCGCATTCAGTGAGTCAATATCTGAATCAGTGAATCTTTCTGTCATGACTGAGACGTGTTCTTTATGCACTCAGCAGGCTAAAGTCTGCAAATCCTTTGGCTATACCTAAGATTCACTCCTGACATGTTCAGTGGGTTACTGTTTGAATCAATGAATCATTCAGTCATGACCAAAAGATTTGCTAATTTGTTTTCCTTCAGGTCAGGGTTTGAATCACTGGCTCTTTCGGTCATGACCATCTTTTGTTCAGCGGGTCAGTGTTAAATTAGCTTATCTTTCAATCATGACAAAGATTCACTCCACTCACTTTCAGTGAATCAGTGTTTGAATCAGTGAATATTTCATTCATGACCAAGAGTCACTTCTGTCAAATTCAGTGGACTGACTGAGATCATTAGATTTATGTTTGAGTCAGATTCACTCCTTACATCACTCCAGAATCACTCCTTACTTATTCAGTGGGGTCAAATATGAATCAGTGAGTGTTTCGGTCATGACCAATATTCAGTTCACTTGCATTCACAGGATCAGTGTTTGGATCAGTGATTCTTTTGGTCATGACCAAGATTCGCTTTGCTTGCATTTATTGGATCAGTTTTTGAATCAGGGGCAGCACGGTGGTGTAGTGGTTAGCGCTGTCGCCTCACAGCAAGAAGGTCCGGGTTCGGGCCCCGTGGCCGGCGAGGGCCTTTCTGTGCGGAGTTTGCATGTTCTCCCCGTGTCCGCGTGGGTTCCCTCCGGGTGCTCCGGTTTCCCCCACAGTCCAAAGACATGCAGGTTAGGTTAACTGGTGACTCTAAATTGACCGTAGGTGTGAATGTGAGTGTGAATGGTTGTCTGTGTCTATGTGTCAGCCCTGTGATGACCTGGCGACTTGTCCAGGGTGTACCCTGCCTTTCGCCCGTAGTCAGCTGGGATAGGCTCCAGCTTGCCTGCGACCCTGTAGAACAGGATAAAGCGGCTAGAGATAATGAGATGAGATGAGTTTTTGAATCAGTGAATTCTTTGGTCATCACTGTGATTAGTTCCTTTTGCATTCAGTAGGTCAGTGTTTGAATCAGTGAATTATTCAGTCATGACCAAAAGATTTCCTGCTTTGTTTTTCATAAGGTCAGGGTTTGAATCAGTGAATCTTTCAGTCATGACCATCATTTGCTCTTCTCTCATTTGGGTCAGTGTTTTGATTAGCAAATCTTTTGATCTTGACATAAATTCATCCCTCTTACGTTCAGTGGATCAGTGACAGAAACCATGAATCAGTGGCTCTTTTGGTCATGAGTGAAATTGGCTCCTTGCTTGTTCAGTGGGTCAGTGTTTGTATCAGCAAATCTATCAGTCATGACAGATTTTTGCTCCTTTCACATCCAGATTCAGTTGAGTGCTAATGCTTTGTTTTTCCCACGTGGATGATTTTGAAAGGGTTTTATATAAAAAAAAAATCTCCTTCTCACCCCCGGCGGGGGGGTGGTATCCATGTCATCCTCAAGCTCGGGTCCTCTACCAGAGGCCTGGGAGTTTGAGGGTTCTGCGCAGTATCTTCGATGTTCCTAGTACTGCGCTCTTCTGGACTGAGGCTTCAGATGTTGTTCCTGGGATTTGCTGGAGCCACTCTCCCAGTTTGGGGGTTACTGCCCCAAGTGCCCCCACTACCACGGGGACCACGCAGCCCTCGACCTTCCACATCCGTTCCAGCTGCTCTTTCAACCCTTGATACTTCTCAAGTTTCTCATGTTCCTTCTTCCTGATGTTGGCGTCAGCTGGGATCGCCACATCTATCACCACCACCCTCTTCTGCTCTTTGTCCACCACCACTATGTCCGGTTGGTTAGCCAGGATCTGTTTGTCAGTCTGGAAGCTGAAGTCCCACAGAACCTTGGCCCTGTTGTTCTCAGCCACCTTCTGTGGTATGGCCCATTGGGACTTGGGTACTTCTATTCCATACTGGTTGCAGATGTTCCTGTATACTATCCCAGCCACTTGGTTGTGCCTCTCCATGTACGCTGATCCAGCTAGCATCTTACACCCTGCTACTATGTGCTGGACTGTTTCAGGGGCTTCTTTGCACAGTCTGCATCTTGGGTCTGATCTACTCTGGTAGATCCTGGCCTCTATGGCTCTTGTGCTTATGGCCTGTTTTTGTGCTGCCATGATTAGTGCCTCTGTGCTGTCTGTCAGTCCTGCATTATCCAGCCACTGGTAGGATTTCTTGATATCAGCCACTTCCTCTATCTGACGGTGGTACATGCCATGTAGGGGTTTGTTCCTCCAGGTTGTCTGTTCCTCCTCCTCCTCTGTGCTCTCATCAGGGTTCTGCTGCCTGAGACATTCACTTAGCAGTTCATCCTTTGGGGCCATCTTTCTGATGTATTCTCGGATTTTCGATGTTTCATCCTGGACCGTGGTCTTGATGCTCACTAGCCCTCGGCCTCCCTCTTTCCGCTTAGTGTATAGTCTCAGGGTGCTGGACTTGGGGTGGAACCCTCCATGCATGGTGAGGAGCTTTCTAGTCTTGATATCTGTGGCTTCTATCTCCTCCTTTGGCCAGTTTATGATACCAGCGGGGTATCTGATGACTGGTAGTGCGTACATGTTGATGGCTCGGACCTTGTTCTTACCATTCAGCTGACTTTTCAGGACGTGCCTTACTCTCTGGAGGTATTTGGCTGTGGTTGACTTCCTTGTGGCCTCTTCATGGTTTCCATTAGCCTGTGGGATGCCAAGGTACTTGTAGCTGTCTTGGATATCACCTATGTTGCCCTCTGGTAGGTCAATCCCCTCAGTCCGGACCATCTTGTTGGTCTGTTGGCACAGGTTGGTCTGTCTCTTCTTACAGTCTCGGGCGACTGTTCAATCGACCAGTAGCTGGTGCTTGGCTCCTCTGGTGTTACTGCCAATTCCTTTCTGTGCCTCGCTCATGTATTGAGCCACATGCTTACTCATTTTTGCCGCAATGATGCCTGACAGGGCCTTCCATGTTGTGCAGAGACAGGTAATTGGCCGGTAGTTGGATGGGATGGGTCCCTTCTGGGGGTCCTTCATGATTAGGACTGTCCTGCCTTGGGTTAGCCATTCTGGGTGGGTCCATATATATATATATATATATATATATATATATATATATATATATATATATATATATACACCCACCCAGACATATATATATATATATATATATATATATATATATATATATATATATATATATATATATATATCTTAAAATGACTGACAGATTTATCAACCTGTGATGAAACTCTAATGCAAACTGGATGGATTCTTTTTTGTGGATTACAGGGATGAATGTAAATCATTTTTAGAATGAAGAAATGCTAGTTTCTGTTTATGATTAAAAAAAAGAATATTATTGAAAAAATTTTGGCAAATTAATTGAGAGGAAATTGGATCAAGATCAAGAGCCTCAGTGGCCTTTCTATGCTAAAAGCATTAAAACTATAACAGGTGTGTAACATTATGAATAGCTGCGTGGAAATAAGGCATATTTACACACACACACACACACACACACACACACACACACACACACACACACACACACACACACACACAGGGCCACTAGGTGCTGCTACTCTTCTGAAAGAGACAGACGAGAGAGAGAGAGAGAGAGAGAGAGAGAGAGAGATATGAGTGTCAGTGTGAAAAAATAAACACACTCATGTTTCAACCACATATTAAAATACAGACTCCAAATTAGAAGGGCACTAAGAGTGAGGGTCATCCAACACACACACACTGCAGAAACAAGGATAAATTACATTGATGTGTGTGTGTGTGTTTTCCCCTGGGGCCCCAAACTCACGGACCACATCTAGAAATCTCCATAATAAATGTCCGTTATAAGTACAAGGTCTCGCACGCACCTCATTATTTTATGCCTTTAATTTTCCTTATGTACATAAATGTTTGTGCATCTGATGTCTTTCTGCTTGTCTATATTGACAACTCTGTCTGTCAGCATTATTATAATTATTATAACCTCAATTCCGAAAACGTTGGGACGTTGTGTAAACTGTACGTGATTATTTGCAAATCATGGAAACCCTATATTACATTGAAAATAGTACAAAGACAACATATCAAATGTTGAAACTGAGAAATTTTATTGTTTTTTGAAAAATATGTTCTTTTGAATTTAGTGGCAGCAATATATTTCAAAAACGTTGGGACAGGGGCAACAAAAGGGTGGAAAAGTTGTGTAATGTTAAAAAAATAATAAAACACACTTGGTTAATTGTCAACAGGTCAGTAAGATGATTGGGTATAAAAAGAGCATCCCAGAGAGGCGGAGTCTCTCAGAAGTAAAGATGGGGAGGGGTTCACCGCTCTGTGAAAGACTGCGTGGGCAAACAGTGCAACAATTTAAGAATAATGTTCCTCAATGTAAAATTGCAAAGAATTTAGGGATCACATCATCTGTGGTCCATATTATCATTAAAAGATTCAGAGAATCTAGAGAAATCTCTGTATGCAAGAGACAAGGCTGAAAACTGGCATTGGATGCCTGTGATCTTCAGGCCCTCAGGAGACACTGCATTAAAAGCAGACACGTGTTTGTAGTGGAAATCACTGTATGTGCTCAGGAACACTTCAGAAAACCATCGTCTGTGAAAACAGTTCATTACTGCATCCACAAATGCAAGTTAAAACCAGATATAAACAATATCCAGAAACATCGCCACCTTCTCTGGGCCTGAGCTCTTTTACGATGGACTGAGGCGAAGTGGAAAACTGTCCCGAGGTCTGACGAATCAAAATTAGAAATTATTTTTAGAAATCATGGACACCACATCCTCCAGGCTAAAGAGGAGAGGAACCATCCAGCTTGCTATCAGTGCACAGTTCAATAGCCAGCATCTGTGATGGTATGAGGGAGCATTAGTGCACATGACATGGGTAGCTTGTACATCTGGGGAGGCATCATTAATGCTGAATGATATCTACAGGTTTTGGAGCAATATTCTGCCATCCAGACAAAATCTTTTTCAGGGAAGGTCTTGGTGCATGGCTCTGTAGTAAAAGAGTGTAGGTGCTAAAATGGTCCGCCTGCAGTCCAGACCTGTCTCCCATTGAAAACATTTGGTGCATTATGAAACGTAAAATACGACAAATGAAATCTTGAACTATTGAGCAACTGAAATTGTCTATCAGGCAAGCATGGGACATTTCTCTCTCAAAACTACAGCAATTGGTCTCCTTAGTTCCCAAACATTTACAGTTAAAAGTAGAGATGCATGAACACAATGGCAAACATGCCCCTGTCCCAACTTTTTTAAAATGTATTGCTGACATCAAATTTCTGTTTTAACATTTGTCTTTGTTCTATTTTCAATAAAATACATAGTTTCCATAGTTTGCAAATCAACACATTCTGTTTTTATTTATATTTTACACAGCATCTCAACTTTGTTGGAAGTGGGATTGTACATTACAGACTTCTTATTGATTAGATTCTATGACACAGTGAGAATCTTGGAGCCAATACACATCGCAATGTATTAATGCAGGAAGTAAACAAGACAACATCGAAAGAGTGCACTTTAGAACCTTAGCTTATTGAGTTTTGAGAATATCTACACCTTGTCTAAATTGGTTTCTAAACATCCATTCTATCCCCGTTTTTTCCCCCAGTTCCAGAACAGTCAGTGTGTTTACATGCACATAGAGAGAATCGAATTTCTGCCGTTGCTCGAATGAAATCGAAGTTCAAAATGCCATGTATACACCTTAATTCGGCTGAAATTGAACCGAACTTGATTTCTCGGAATCGAGCTACACAACCTAGATTATGCGATTTCTGCCGAGCTACTTGGTGCATGTAAACCCTATTGAGCTACGTATTCGAGCTACTTACTTCAGCACTGCCCCTTCCGGAAGTGACGAGTGACGAGACCACAAGCGGGAAACACAACAGCCTCAGTCGGCATGACAACGGCATGAATCTTTTCTTTTTGTGGCATTGTTTGCACTGTTAAAATTTAGCTCACTTACTGTATCACCAAATACATCTGTACAGCTGTTGCATAGCTGTGAATTGTGTACATAAACAAGTCACTGTATTTGTGTATGTGTGTGTGTGTGTATAGATGTCCAACATCTGAAGAATGTCAATAAAAACAAAACAATTGAACTTTTTTTGTGTTTATTAAGACATAAGTTAAATTGTAAGCAAAAAATTGACTTTAGAAAAATATTTTTTGTAAGCAAAAAAAAATTTTTTTGTAAGCAAAAAATGGACTTTAGAAAAATATACAATTGTGCAAAATAAGTTGTCTTACAAAACAGTGGTCTGCGCAGGACAGTTTGTAGCCATACAGTCTGTTAGAGCAAGCCTAACAGCTTGAACACGGAACTTGTGAACACAGAACTGCCAGTGTTGCCAGATTGGGCGGTTTTAAGTGCATTTTGGCGGATTTAAACATGTTTTGGGCTGTAAAACGTCAGCAGTATCTGGCAACACTGCTGATAACTCTGTTTATACTCTTGAATAGCTCTTCTTCATGACAACAACCGGAAGTGTACCAACACGATGGGGCGTGTAGCGCCACCTGTGGCTCGGGTGCACAATGTACCTCACACAATAGCTCGATTAACTTGTGTGCATGTAGGATTGGATTTCTCTGGCACCCCTGCTGGGACCCTTAGCTCGATTACCGACAGTAGCTCGATTTGGATGTGCATGTAAACGCACTGACTGGTTCATTTAAAATGTAAACACTGTAGAGGTTTTTTCTTCTCTAAGTATTTTATGCACTGTGGCAGTTAAGTGGTAAAGTCTGGCCTTGAAAAATACCTTTTCATGATCAAAGAAGTGACAACAACATTTACACTATTCCTATATCACTCTTTAACGTCTGTATTGACAAGCTGTGTGTTGCCATAGAAACAGAGAAGGCTGAGGAGATGAATGGCTCCTTGGTGTAATTGCTGTAATTCTGATACACTCTGAATGAACTATAAACCATAAAGTGGCCTTATAGAAATATAGCACTTGTGCAGCCTGAGGCGGAGTTTTTTGGGGTTTTTTTTTCCACAAAAACTAGATTTTTTTCCCCTCTCACACATTTAAACTCTGTTTCATAATTGTACCTCAAACCAGCGTCGGAGTTATTGTGGCTAATTTGTTTTTCTTTAGCACTGTACAGGTTAGTGTGAAAGTTAAAGGTCTTCATACAAACGTGAGATCAGGCGATTTATTATCTGCAGGAACTGCAGGCACAACCGTTAATCCGATTCACTCACACTGTTATAGATTAGAGTGAAGTGTATCTGCCTAATTGTGGACTTATGCAGTGTGATACTGCTGTGGGTGTGTATGTGTGGTACTGCAGGAAACGTTTCACACCAGCGAGTGCATGAAAGCCTCAAAATACTCTCAAAAGTTTGGTGAAGACTCTAAAACATCTAAACGCCGGTTGTGTTCCAAATCAAACTTTAATGTAATCACATGCTGCTTCATAAATGTGATTCAGCTATAATCTCATTATCTAATTATCGAAGAGAAAATTCATCATATAAGCTAGTAAGCTGATATTAAATTGTTTTAAGCTGAACATGACCTAATCAAACCCTGAACTCATAAAAAAAGCTCATTAGATGATATCAAGCTGATTAAGTTCTAAGCTACAATAATTGAAGATAATTTTGATTATTAATATAATAAATTAAATATTAAAATGGACGAATATAATATTAAGCTAATAATAAGCCTTCAACTAATATTATGATTATAATCAACTAATGATGTATTCAGCTAACATGAGTCTAAAATATATTGAGCTAATAAGGTATTTATGGTATAATAGTAAGAAAATAAATACATATAAATATATTATATGGACACTAGTGTTTTACTGGAAATACTGTACACCACTCGTATTTTTCATACAAGCGACATCCAGGACATGGAGAACCAAAAACCGTGACATAAATCTTGATAAGTGATTTATGAATCTTGATTTCACTCGTGAGGAAATCGATGAATTGTTTTGATAAATTTGGGTACTTTTTGTTTGTGAATGAAGTTTATCTTCTCGTGTTGAACAACTCGCATTTTTCATATGAAATACATCGTGGATCTGAGGGACATATTTAAATAATATTGGCTGGCATTGAGTGGTATATCAGATATATTCCATTCAGCTAGCATGATATTGAATGCGCTGGTGTTGCGTTCATCAGCATGACAGTAAAGTAACCTTCCAGCCGGTGTAGTGTTCATCAGTAGTCTTAGCAAATGCTAATAAAGCAGTCAAGCCAGTGCTATCGAGAGCCAGTAGCACAGGCTAACGACTGAGAAACTAAGCTTTCTGTCTCCAGACTCTTCTT
The DNA here is from genome assembly GCF_027579695.1 of Neoarius graeffei. NCBI lineage: Eukaryota > Metazoa > Chordata > Actinopteri > Siluriformes > Ariidae > Neoarius > Neoarius graeffei. The sequence continues at coordinate 12,792,791 of NC_083586.1, forward strand.
ATACATACTCACCATAGTATTTTTCACTCAGACTTAAGTATTCGTTTCCCTGTGTAATTTTCTTGGTTACTTTTAAAATCAACATTGACACACAACAGAGCGACCTGGCAGCCAAAATTTTCTCAAAATCTTCTATATTTAACGAAGCAAACCTCGCAGCCATGTTTGTTTTCACAGTTGCTCACTAGGGCGGAAGTTTTACATCTCCAACGTGTCTATTTTCCCATTTTTTGATGTCCGTTGGTATGTTTTTCTCTTGTAAATATGCGTGAAGAATATCTAATGAAGTTTTGGTAGCCTTTCGGGTGTTCAGCGCGTCTTTCTCAGTGAACACAGAAATGGTTGTGCGCATGCACAGCAGAAAGGTTTCTTATTGAATATTCGTGCTCCGATGTATGTGATTGTCTGGACAACATGCAATATCGTAAACCATATTCAACGCTCATTCTCCATTGGGTAGAGTGACGTAATACACGTAGGATAAGCGATACGCTAACAATATTGCATGTTATCAAACCAAATGAATGAAAACCGCTAGAAGGGAATAGAACACGTTTTTATTCCATTGAAAAAGCGTCCTGTATGTATAATGATTCCCGCTATTTCACTCCGATGACGTCACTCCCAGTGTTTTCCTGCTGACTGGATGCACGTTGTCAAAATGGTAAACCGGTTCAAAATTAAAATTCTTTTGATTAACTTGTGTATTTTTTTGTGGATGTGTCCATATAATATAAAGAACACTACATGGTGGAGTGAAGATATGATGTTTATCATCTCGTGTTGAAAATATTTTCACTTGTTCACTAAGCTCACTCGTGAATATATTCACCACTCGTAGGTAAACTTCACATCTTCACACAACCATGTAATATCCTCTATATATACATACACATACACAGTGGTGCTTGAAAGTTTGTGAACCGTTTCTATATTTCTGCATAAGACCTAAAACATAATCAGATTTTCATACAAGTTCTAAAAGTAGATAAACAGAACCCAATTAAACAAATGAGACAAAAATATTATACTTGTTCATTTATTTATTGAGTGGCAAAAGTGTGTGAACCTTTGCTTTCACTATCTGATGTAACAAATGTATTATTATTATTATCTCATTATTATTGATAATAATGATGAGATAATAATAATAATAATAATAATAATAATAATAATAATACATTTGTTACATCAGATAGTAAACAAATGTATTATTATTATTATTATTATTATTATTATACTCATTTTACAGACTTTGATCTACTGAACCCATCTTGCAGTGGTAGATCATTTTGCTCTCTTGAAAAAAATAAAGGCTAAATTAAGATTTTAGTAATGTCATTTTTTTAAATTAGTAAATTAGTTAAAAAAGTAAACAATGTCTAGAAATAATCTGAATAATTTTGCTTGATTTTTAATTAAAATAAATTTTCCTATTTATCCTGGAAATTAAATAAATTTGTACCAGTTGATTATTTTTCCCCCCCAATTTTTGGTACCTCTGTTATACAGTTCCAATAAATAAAAAGTCTAAAGTAAAAACTACAGATGCTCAGTTTTCTGTTCATTTCTTATTGAAGTGATGATTAATATTTTATTCAGGCATTAATATAAAACCTATTGTATGTGTCGGTGGTGAAGGCATCAATAAAACACGGTATGTGGAGACATGTTTTGGGGTTAAATTCAGTGATTATTCTTTAAACAGTGTAAATTATTAAAGATGTGACCCCCCACTGAGCAGGAACAGGTGATGAGTTACCGGCCCTTAGCCATCTCTCATAAATGTCAGGGCGAAACAGCATCTTGGTTGAACCACAATAAATAAAATTGAATTTACGACTTTGCCTCCATTGAAATTGTATCCAGGACATTTATGGAGGTGCAATGGTGTGTCCTGGAATAGGGACATGACTTAGCACATCGCTAACCGGCCCGTCATGCCTGCCTGACATTTTTCTTCAAGTCAGACGCTCCTCACATTGCACCTCCTCACATCTCGCCATCTATTTTCACATGACGACACCCATGAACCGGGTGACATTCGTCTTTTCACTTCCAGTGATGAAACTCAAAACGACTCACATCTCTAACATTGTTCCCTCTTTTTCCATCTGTCTCTGAGGGCTCTCACACATGCATAAAGGTTTTAACCATGCTAAAGTGTGCAATAGGTAGCTCAGGGACTTTCCCCCATTATGGTTTAGCATTTCGAACAAACAAACAAAAGAAAGAAAGAAAGAAAGAAAGAAAGAAAGAAAGAAAGAAAGAAAGAAAGAAAGAAAGAAAGAAAGAAAGAAAGAAAGAAAGAAAGAAAGAAAGAAACTAACTAACTAACTAACTAACTAACTAACTAACTAACTAACTAACTAACTAACTAACTAACTAACTAACTAACTAGGTAACTAAAATAAAGACCAAAAGGAAGCAAGGAGAAAATGAAAGAGAAAACACAAAGTGGTGGATGGAGAAAAAAGGAAAAAATAATGGTAGAAAGGTGAAACAGAAAGGTCAGAAAGGAAACGGATAAAGAAAAGATAGGATGGGGAATGAAAAAACAAAAAGGTAAAGGCAAGGATTGACAGGTGAAAAGAAAGGACAGGGAATGAAGAAATAAAGAAAAAAAAAGAAAGATATAAAGCAAAATGAAAAATGAAATAGAAATGAATTAAAGGGATGGATGGGGAAGGAAGACAGGATGGAGAAAAGGGGACAACAAGATAAACATGGGCAGGTTCAAATAAGATGGAGGGACGAGAGAGAGAGAGCGAGAGAGAGAAGACAACTCAAGAAACAACTGAGAGATGAAAAACAAAAGTCAGAGGGAGAAACAGTTGAAAATAAAATTGAATAATTAAAGATGAAAAAAGATTAGTGAATAAAGCGGGGATAGAGAAATAAAGAAAAAGATAAAAAGAAAAAATAAGAATAGTATGAAAAGTAAAAAGGCAGCAAGGAAAAGTGAAAGAAAGAATTACAGGAATACAATAGATGGAGAAAAAAGATAGGATGTAGATGAAAAAGGAAAAAAGAAGAGATGAAAAGGCAAAGGATGGAACGAGAGAAAGATGAAAAGGAAAAAGGAATAATAGAAGAAATAATTATGGAAAGAAAGGAAATAAATGACTAAGGCCCACTTTACACGGGGACGGTATAAAACAAAAACGCAAAAGTCCGTTTTCGTTCTCACTTTTTTCTGCGTCTACACGATCGTTTTCAAGGAGGAAATCTGCGTCTATACGGTGACGCATAAATGTCTCCGCTATGTCTGCACGCATGCGCAACGTCTTCTGTCTTGTCTGATCTGCACCGCTGTTCTGTCAAGTTATCCTACCAAGCCTACTACGCATGCGCGAAATCCAGGAGGGTAGGAAAATTCAACAGTAGTTTTGTCCCGCCGATCAGCTGGGCTGATAGAAAATCGGTGAGAATTTCACGCATTTGCCGATTTTTATGTTTTGTGCGTATTGGTCGAGTCTTTGGCCGAGTCAAATAATGTGTAATGACTTGTTTTGAATAATAAAACGGTCTGTATGAGAACTTGCTAGGATAACTTTACAGAACACCAGTCCGGCTGAGGTACTGTAGTGCTCGAGGGAGGAGCAGGAGCAAACCGAAACTCTTAATCTGCCTTTATTAAGTAACACTCACTCTTGTTTCGGTGAAGAAGAGAAAAGGCAGTGTCCATCTCAGCAAAATAAACCCGTTCGGCTGCTGGTTTTGTTTTCAGTCTCGGGTTTATGGTTTCACGAGCGGCTTGAATAGGCGGCGCGCGCGTGCGTAACTTGGCGATACCAAATTGAGGAGCTCCAGCTGGGCGGGTGAGCAGGAAAACACATCTACTGCATTAAAACACAGAGCAGCTTGAAGGTCCGTTGGATCGATGTAATCAGACATGCTCTTACTTTTTTACTTACTTTCTTACTTCCCGGGCTGGCATGTGCAGTATATGACATATGTATGACGTAAACGCGTACCCGACGTGAGCAGATCCAAGCAGAGTTTCGCGTATTGGGTAGTTTAGACGGATATGCAACGGGGGCCGTTTTTAACTTATCCACTCTGGAAGGCGTTTTCAATTTTTTCAGCCTCGGAAACGCTGTCCTCGTGTAAACGAAAGGCACTTCTGATAAAATATTTAGTCGTTTTTACCCGACAGCGTCCTCGTGTAAACGGGCCCTAAATTGGGAAGAAAATTGGGGTAAATCCAAACAAAAGTAAGAAAGGAAAATTGTAATTGAAAGTAAAAAAGAAAGAAAGAAAGAAAGAAAGAAAGAAAGAAAGAAAGAAAGAAAGAAAGAAAGAAAGAAAGAAAGAAAGAAAAATTGTAAAAGAAAGGGAAATTTTAAAATTGAAAGGGAAATTGCCCGTTCTTGAGTTCACAGCTTCATTCAAATCAGTTAAGATTAAGTTTTATCACTACAAAATACATACCTCCATCTCTAACTCTCATCAACTGTTTTCTGTTTTCTCTAGTCTCCTCAACTTTCCACCAGGAGGACTTTGCACCTCAGTCCTCCATCATTGCAGAGGATTTTGTGGTCTTTTTTGAGGAAAAGATTGTGGCCAACAGGATAAGCGGCTATAGATAATGGATGGATGGAGATTGTGGCCATCCGCAACTCCATCACCACTCCTGCCTCTCCCTCCCCACCCTCCCTGTCTCTTCCCCATGCTTTCTGCTGTTTCCCCTCTTTCCACTTCTGATGTCTCCCAGGTCCTGCTCTCTCACTGTCCTACCACCTGTACCCTTGACCCTATCCCCTCATTTCTCCTCCAGACTGTCACTCCTGACATCCTCCCATTTATCACCTCCCTTGTCAACTCCTCCTTGTCCTCTGGATATTTTCCCTCCAGCTTCAAATGGACCCACATCACTCCTCTGCTGAAAAAAACTACCGGCCCCTCTGTCATCCAGAGCTACTGCCCGGTTTCTCTTCTCCCCTTCCTATCAAAGACACTTGAATGTGCTGTTGCTAGCCAACTCTCTTCTTTTCTCTCGTGGAGCAAGCTACTGGATCCTGACCAGTCTGGCTTCCAAGCTGGATACTCAAACGAGACTGTGCTTCTCTTCATCGGTGAGGCACGTCATGCAGCACATGCTGCCTCCCTCTCCTCTGTCCTGATTCTCCTTGACCTTTCTGCCACATTTGACACTGTTAATCACCCCATCCTCCTGTCATCCTTATCAACTCTGAGGATCTGCGGGACAGCCCTAGACTGGTTCAAGTCCTACCTCTCTGGTCGCTCCTTCCAGGTTACTTGGTCTGGTACTGTATCAGCACCACGCCCACTTACCATTGGTGTCCCTCAAGATTCAGTCCTTGGTCCACTTCTCTTCTCCCTTTACACCCAGTCTCTCAGCCTGATTATCACTGCTCATGGGCTATCCTTCCACTGCTATGCTGATGACACACAATTGTTTCTCCCTTTTCCTCCTTCTAACACACCAGCTTTTGCTTGCATCTCTGCTTGCCTCTGTGACATCCAGAGCTGGATGGACAACCATTACCTGAAGCTCAACCCAGGCAAGGTACAGGTGATCTACATTCCTGCTCCATCCTCTCCACCACATCCTCGTCAGCCAGTACGACGAACCTAGGGGTCGTGTTCAATGACAAACTCTCCTCCTCAGCGACCATCGCTGCAGTGACCTGGACGTGTAGATTCCTCCTCTACAACATCTGAAGGGTCCGCCTTTTCTTACCACCTACTCTACTCAGCTCCTGGTCCAAGCACTGATCCTCTCCTGCTTGGATGACTGCAACTCCCTCCTTGTTGGCCTTCCAGCATCCGCCACAACTTCCCTCGTTCTTCCCACATTACCCCTCTGCTTGTTGACCTGCACTGGCTACCTATTGCAGTTCGTATCAAATTTAACCCTCTGGGGTCGAGAGCTTCACCGGCAAAGCTCGGCAGGTTTAGAATGGGTAGGTCATGTATTTCGATAAAAAGCTTCGCGAGTTTTTATCATACAAGCATGATAAATATATTGACAGAAACATTATAATTTACACTTTCCTGTGTGCCCACTGCCAAATAATATTATACTTTTTAAATCATTTAATAAGAAACATAAAACTTGTCACCTTACTCAGTCACACCGGAGTCGGAGTGCTGAGTGCGCACTTCCGCATTCATAAAAGACTATTCCCATGGTAATGGCATGATAATCACTTTCACTCTTTCGGTTTCGATTGTTTTTTTTCTTTCACAGAGGGAACACCCACTGTAAACAGGATAAAATCTGTCAGCCAAAGTTTAAGTGACCTGTTTGGAGGTAAAACTTCTTGCGAGATGGCATGGCAATTTGATGCTGAGGAGGCATTTTGGATGATACAGGACAGCGATTCAATTTCAGGACAGCGAATCAATTCATGATTCAGGGCAGTGATTCAATTCATGATTCAGGACAGTAATTTAATTTCAGGACAGCAATTCAATTCATGATTCAGGACAGTGATTCAATCATGATTCAGGACAGTGATAAAATTTCAGGACAGCTATTCAATTCATGATTCAGGACAGTGATTCAATTTCAGGACAGCTATTCAATTCATGATTCAGGACAGTGATTCAATTTCAAGACAGCTATTCAATTCATGATTCAGGACAGTGATTCAATTTCAGGACAGCTATTCAATTCTGGATTCAGGACAGTGATTCAATTCATGATTCAGGACAGCGATTCAATTTCAGGACAGCGATTCAATTCATGATTCAATTCAGGATTCAGGACAGCAATTCAATTCAATCTTGAGAACTGCGACACTGATGATGAACGGGGCCTTTTTAAATAAAAAATTTAATTTACATTTTTTTTTTAACTTTGACTCGATCCAGCCAAAGATCAACTCGAGTAAGTGTAAATATTTCTTCTATTTATGATGAGCAGATCGGTTGATATGTGTATGCTGTAGTGCATACACAGGAAAAATTACTGAGCAATTTTTCCAGAGTTAAAAGTATTTTCCTCAAAAATAGTTAATTTTGTTCTATTTTGAATTTAGAGAGTAAAATTTGGAGCTGGAGTAAGAGTAAAATTACAGAGTAACTGTGTAACAGAGTTGGTTGTGGCTCTGAACTGAGTAAAATAGTACAAGAGTTAATTTCAAGACACACTGAATAGAGTCAAATACTAAAATAAAGTCAAATACCACTACAAAGAGTAAAATGTTAACAATGAATTGAGGAGAATTGACTCCGGAAAAACAGCTCTATCAAAAGAGTAACTTTTACTCTTTTTAGAGAGGGACCAAATGTTATCTGGCGCCGAGTAAATTTTTCTTCAATTTGATTAAATTTTACTCAGGCAAATTTCCTGTGTAATCTTTGCATGCTTCTTGAATAAACAAAATGTGCACTGATACATATTTGCTCACATTTCTTCTTTGTCTTTTTCTGGCACTCTAATGATGTTGGCATGATCTGATGTTGTCAATTGCAACAAATCTAAGCAGTATTTTCAAAGTTATATGACTTTTTTGCATTCAGCATGAATTCAGCTATAATATCTCTGTGGCGGCACGGTGGTGTAGTGGTTAGCGCTGTCGCCTCACAGCAAGAAGGTCCTGGGTTCGAGCCCCGGGGCCGGCGAGGGCCTTTCTGTGTGGAGTTTGCATGTTCTCCCCGTGTCCGCGTGGGTTTCCTCCGGGTGCTCCGGTTTCCCCCACAGTCCAAAGACATGCAGGTTAGGTTAACTGGTGACTCTAAATTGACCGTAGGTGTGAATGTGAGTGTGAATGGTTGTCTGTGTCTATGTGTCAGCCCTGTGATGACCTGGCGACTTGTCCAGGGTGTACCCCGCCTTTCGCCCGTAGTCAGCTGGGATAGGCTCCAGCTTGCCTGCGACCCTGTAGAAGGATAAAGCGGCTAGAGATAATGAATGATAATGATAATATCTCTGTAGTATGTATGTCATGACTGTACTTTAAAAAAAAAACAGATAAATAAAGATGTTGTAAAAAGCAGTTTTAGAACTGTGTTGGAATGTGTGGAAAAAAAACATTACCTAAGAACAAGACTCCTAAGAACAACTAATCCACTGTAATTACACTTAGCATCAAGTGCTAATAAAAGACCCACCGGTTCTGCCATACTGACAATACTGAGTGAACTCTGCGCTGTCAGAAAGATTTTTACCCAAAATGAAGGTGTTCAAGTGAAATGGATATCTTTTTTTTCCAGAAACATTCTAACTGTGTTAGAATGCAGCGAGGGAAAATGTTAGCTGCTGTGTGAGTAGCAGTGTTAGCTTTGCAGGAGGGAGTTTAGTTTTCAGCTTTGAAGGCAGCAAGTAATTTATTATTCATGTGGAACAGAACAATCTCAGATTGAGGGGTCAGAACCTTGTTAGAGTGCACGCACACACACACACAAAGTGTGGGCTTGATAGATAATTGGGCTAATTTTGAGGGCACTGCTGGACTGTTAGGGCGGGACGATATCCAGCCCACTCGGGAAGGTGCTGCTCTCATTTCCTGCAGCATAGGTCATAGTCTCAGAACAGGTCTAGTTAATTTCTGACAATCCAGAGCCAAGGCCAGGGAGCAAACAAACAGGCTAAACCGACTGTCTGCTAGCTGCACAGAGTCGTCACTCAGGGCCCACTACATCGAGACTGTGTCCGTTCCCCAAGCTAAACAAAAAAGTTTGTTCCAGTAACCTAATCAATATAAAATTAGATCATACTGGCTATACAGCAGCTGCCAGCACCTTTAATCTAAAGGTGGGGCTATTAAATATTAGCTCTCTTACATCTAAAGGGCTAATGGTTAATGAACTTATTACTGATCAGGAGTTTAATGTACTTTGTTTAACTGAAACATGGATTAAGCCAAATGAATATATAGCATTAAATGAAGCGAGTCCTTCTGGATACAGTTATATACACCAGCCTCATCTAACTGGCAGAGGAGGAGGCGTCACGATTATTTATAATGATTATCTAGGTGTAACACACAAACCGAAGTTCTTCATACTCATATAATGTATGTAGCATCGAAAAATAGGTCTACCCAGCTAACTCTGTTACTTATTATTTACAGGCCCCCGAGGCCATATTCTGAGTTTCTTTCTGAATTTGCAGATTTTATCTCAGATCTGGTTATTTCCTTAGACAAAGCTTTAGTTGGCGGAGATTTTAATATTCACTTCGATAACCCAGAAGACCCTTTAAAAACAGTGTTTGTGTCCATTTTATATTCAGTAGGGATTAATCAGAATGTCATAGGCCCGACCCATAATTGTGGTCACTCCTCTGCCAGTTAGATGAGGCTGGTGTATATAACTGTATCCAGAAGGACTCGCTTCATTTAATGCTATATATTCATCTTATACAAACATTCAGGTTAAATGTAGAAAATATAGTCATACTTCCACAGTCCGAAGTTATCTCAGATCATTATCTCATCTCATTCAAAATATGTCTCAGTAATAATATATGCACATCACCACGCTACTGTATTAAACGTACATTCACGTCAACTACTGCACAGAGCTTTATAAATGATCTCCCAGAGTTATCAGCTTTGATTGGGTCACTGTCAGCCCCTGCAGAACTTGATCAGGCAACTGAATGCTTAGAGTCAACATTCCGCCATACTTTAGATAATGTAGCTCCTCTAAGAAGGAAAATGGTCAGAGACAAAAAAAGTAGCACCCTGGTATAATGATGACACTCGCACTTTAAAACAGACCACTCGAAAATTGGAAGGTAAATGGCGTCAAACAAAATTGGTAGTGTTCAAATTAGTGTGGAAGGAGAGCTTCCTGAAGTATAGAAAAGCTCTTAGTGCTGCGAGATCAACATATCTCTCTTCCCTAATAGAAGATAACAAAAATAATCCTAGATTCCTATTTAATACTGTAGCAAAATTAACCAGGAATAAGTCCACTATAGACAGATGCACACCTGCAGTATGTAGTAGCAACGACTTCATGAATTTTTTTCATGACAAAATTGAGACTATTCGACAAAAAATTCAAACTACTAATTTAAGGTCAGACAATTTAAGTGACCCTGTAGTTAACAATATAACTGTATCAGATCAGCAATTAGAATGTTTTACTCCCCTAAGAGAAATTGAATTACTTTCATTAATCTCCGCATCAAAAGCCACAACTTGCGTACTAGATCCCTTACCTACACGCCTATTCAAACAGATAATACCTGAAGTAACTGAACCGCTTCTAAAAAGAATAAATTCTTCTCTTACGATCGGCTATGAACCCAAATCCTTTAAACTAGCAGTTATCAAACCCCTGATTAAAAAACCTGACCTTGATCCCTGTCAGCTGTCCAATTATCGGCCAATATCAAACCTCCCCTTTATCTCCAAGATCCTTAAAAAAGCTGTGGCACAGCAGTTATGCTCATATTTACATAGGAATAACAGCCATGAAATGTATCAGTCAGGATTTAGACCTCATCATAGCACAGAGACAGCACTGGTTAAAATAGTAAACGACCTACTGTTGGCATCTGATCAGGGCTGTGTCTCGCTACTTGTGTTGCTTGACCTTAGTGCAGCATTTGATTCCACTGATGATTCCATTCTTCTGGATAGACTAGAAAATGTTGTGGGAGTTAAGGGAATGGCCCTCTCCTGGCTCAGGTCTTATTTAACTGATCACTATCAGGATGTTGATGTAAATGGTGATTTTTCTAGACATACTGAAGTAAAGTTTGGTGTTCCACAAGGTTCTGTCTTGGGTCCACTGCTTTTTTCTTTATATACTGTATGTTACCTCTGGGTGATATTATTCATAAACATTGTATTAGTTTCCACTGTTATGCTGATGACACACAGTTGTATGTTTCTGCAAAACCTGAAGAGAGACACCAGCTTAATAGAATTGAGGAATGTGTTAAGGACATTAAACACTGGATGCTTATTACCTTCCTTCTGCTTAACTCTGACAAGTTACTTGAAGTACTCGGACCACATGCAGCTAGAAGTAAGTTTTCTGATTACACAGTAACTCTGGATGGCCTTTCTGTTTCTTCACGTGCAGCAGTAAAAGACCTCGGGGTGATTATTGACCCCAGTCTTTCATTCGAAACTCACATTGATAACATTACCCGGATAGCTTTCTTTCATCTCAGAAATGTTGCAAAGATAAGAAATTTAATGTCACTACATGACATGGAAAAACTAGTTCATGCTTTTGTTACCTCCAGGTTGGATTATTGTAATGCCTTACTGTCTGGATGTTCCAATAAGTGCATAAACAAGCTCCAGTTAGTTCAAAATGCAACAGCAAGAGTCCTTACTAGAACTAGAAAATATGACCACATCACCCCTGTCATAGCCACACTGCATTGGCTCCCAATCAAATTTCATATTGTTAATAAAATAATACTATTGACCTTTAAAGCACTGAATGGTCTCACACCACAGTACCTGAGTGAACTTCTGCTCCTCTATGACCCGCCACGCCTACTTAGATCAAAAGGTGCAGGCTATCTGCTGGTACCTCATATAGTGAAGGCTACATCAGGGGGCAGAGCCTTCTCTTACAAAGCCCCACAGTTATGGAACAGCCTTCCAGGTAATGTTCGGGAATCGGACACAGTCTCAGCGTTTAAGTCTAGGCTGAAAACATCTGTTTTGTCAAGCCTTTTGTTAACGGTGTTTATGAGGTAAAGGTGTAGATCTGGAGGGTCCTCAGACAGAGTGTTTTGGTAAACTGGGATGTATGGATGCTGTCAGTCCCCACTCGCTTGCTCACTCGAGTTTGTTGACGGTGTAGTGGCTGGCTGCTTTATGTCCCGGGGCTCCCTCATGCCTGTGTTACCTTCTGGCTCTCCCCTTTTAGTTATGCTGTCATAGTTAGTTGCTGGAGTCCCTGCTTGTACTCAGTGCAATATGTATACTGTTCCTGCTTATTCAGGTGACATTAGGCATACCTAACAACCTGTGTTTTCTCTCTCTCTCTCTCTCTCTCTCCCCCCCAAAAAAAAAAAAATCTGTCCCTGTCAATCCTGAGATCGAGATGCTGACCTCTTCTGCTCCTCGGACCTGCCTGATCCATCCTGGTGCCCTGTGTCTGGTTGGAGTCTCATCGCATCGCTCCTGTGGAGGACGGCCCCATGTGGACAGTTGAAAGTCACACTTGCACACTTGGAGGACACTCTGGACACTTACAGTAATGCTTTTATGGCTGAGGACTACAGTTGTCATGAACAGTTTTGCACTCAAGTTTCCATCAATGAAGAGTTCATAACATCAACGAAACTGACTTCATGTTAAAACTGTTAATGTTATAGTCATGTTGTCTGTTGTTGCCCAAATGAGGATGGGTTCCCTATTGAGTCTGGTTCCTATCGAGGTTTCTTCCTCATGTCGTCTGAGGGAGTTTTTCCTTGCCACCGTTGCCACAGGCTTGCTCATTGGGGATAGATTAGGGACAAAATTAGCTCGTGTTTTAAGTCATTCAAATTCTGTAAAGCTGCTTTGCAGCAATATTTATTGTTAAAAGCGCTGTACAAATAAACATGACTTAACTTGACACACACACACACACTATCTCATTCTGTGGTAACACACCCATGTAACACACCCATGTAACATTTGCCTGAGAGCGAAACACACACACACACACACACACACACACACACACTGTGGCCACATTAAAAGCATCTTTTTTATCAGTGTTGATAGACGTAACTTTATAATTATCCTATTTATTATTCATATTTGAAGAGTTCAAGGCCAAAAGCAGACAATTCCATTTTCAAATTCCAGGACAATTAATTGCCATGATCTGAAAAATCAAACATTTTTAAAACAAACCTAAACAGAGGCTCTTAATCAGACAATGTAACATTTTTTGTAATTATTACCACTTATTAACTTTAATGTTTCAAGTAAAATGAGTCTGATTTCCCTATAACAGAGCCAAATGCCAACCAACAAACAAGATCTTCATTCAGGATTGTACCGGAGGTATTTATGTAGCATAAAAACAAAACCAACCAACCAACCAACCAACCAACCAAACAAACAAACAAACAAAAAAAAACTTCCTATTTTGCCAAGTGCATGCAGTTTGTGTCGTGTTTTGAAATGAAACACAGCATTCCTCCTCCTTTAGCACCCTGTGAAGCTAACTGGCTAACAAATTTAAATGAGAGAGATCAGATTTGCTCTTATTACAGTGTGATAACAATAATGAGTCAAACACACACGCATACACACACACACACACACACACTTCATTAGCTTCCTCATTCATTCTTCACTTTAATGTCTTTATCTCACACGACTCATTTCTTAAATACAAGAGAAAAAGTTTCATAAGAGAAGGGAATCAGAAGAGGGAGAAAAGAAGAAGAAGAAGAATGCGAAAATTTGAGTAAAATATCACAGCATGCAGCGATCTGCGGGGTCCAATCAGTATTCACAAATATTGGTAGCATAAAACAATAAGCAAAGTTAGGCTACGGTCGCACTCCAGCTGGCGATGCTTTGCGATGGGTTATCGATGAAAATGAGGCGTTTGGTGGCGATGCTTCCCCGAGCTTCAGGAAGTATTCCCAAGCCCATGTGTGAGTATTCGCCACTTAGTTTGCCAACGAAAACCTTGCCACCAAATTTCACTGAAATTTTTTGTGACTCTTTTTGGCCAGTCACGAGGCAGACGCACACACACACACACACACACACACACACACACACACACACACACACACACACACAAACAAACCCTCACAAACCTCAGAGAATATTCGTCATGCATCACACGATTGGTGGCAATGCAACCAATTTTTCATCGCCAAGCAGTTGCAAATCCATTGCAATCTGTAGTGTGACCATAGCCTTACTTGGAGCAATAAAAACGATGGCAGCCATGTTTTTAAAGAAACCCAGTCATTATTAAAAATCCACTCACGGATTAGCACAACAATATTTCACACCAAATTTCAGATAGATTGGACTTACATTTCTTGAGCAACATTATTTGAACTTAACTCCGCCCTCTACCAATGACCTCCCCAACCTTTCAGGCGTCTGCAGAACCTGGTATGTATGGATGGATGCTGTCAGTCCCCCACTCACTTGCTCACTCGAATTTGTTGATGGTGTAGTGGCTGGCTGCTTTATGTCCCGGGGCTCCCTCATGCCTGTGTTACTTTCTTCAACCCCGATTCCAAAAATGTTGGGACAAAGTACAAATTGTAAATAAAAACAGAATGCAGTGATGTGGAAGTTTCAAAATTCCATATTTTATTCAGAATAGAACATAGATGACATATCAAATGTTTAAACTGAGAAAATATATCATTTAAAGAGAAAAATTAGGTGATTTTAAAGTTCATGACAACAACACATCTCAAAAAAGTTGGGACAAGGCCATGTTTACCACTGTGAGACATCCCCTTTTCTCTTTACAACAGTCTGTAAATGTCTGGGGACTGAGGAGACAAGTTGCTCAAGTTTAGGGATAGGAATGTTAACCCATTCTTGTCTAATGTAGGATTCTAGTTGCTCAACTGTCTTAGGTCTTTTTTGTCGTATCTTCCGTTTTATGATGCGCCAAATGTTTTCTATGGGTGAAAGATCTGGACTGCAGGCTGGCCAGTTCAGTACCCGGACCCTTCTTCTACGCAGCCATGATGCTGTAATTGATGCAGTATGTGTTTTGGCATTGTCATGTTGGAAAATGCAAGGTCTTCCCTGAAAGAGACGTCATCTGGATGGGAGCATATGTTGCTCTAGAACCTGGATATACCTTTCGGCATTGATGGTGTCTTTCCAGATGTGTAAGCTGCCCATGCCACACACACTAATGCAACCCCATACCATCAGAGATGCAGGCTTCTGAACTGAGCGCTGATAACAACTTGGGTCGTCCTTCTCCTCTTTAGTCCGAATGACATGGCGTCCCTGATTTCCATCAAGAACTTCAAATTTTGATTCGTCTGACCACAGAACAGTTTTCCACTTTGCCACAGTCCATTTTAAATGAGCCTTGGCCCAGAGAAGACATCTGCACTTCTGGATCATGTTTAGATACGTCTTTTTCTTTGAACTATAGAGTTTTAGCTGGCAACGGCGGATGGCACAGTGAATTGTGTTCACAGATAATGTTCTCTGGAAATATTCCTGAGCCCATTTTGTGATTTCCAATACAGAAGCATGCCTGTATGTGATGCAGTGCCGTCTAAGGGCCCGAAGATCACGGGCACCCAGTATGGTTTTCCGGCCTTGACCCTTACACACAGAGATTCTTCCAGATTCTCTGAATCTTTTGATGATATTCTGCACTGTAGATGATGATATGTTCAAACTCTTTGCAATTTTACACTGTCGAACTCCTTTCTGATATTGCTCCACTATTTGTCGGCGCAGAATTAGGGGGATTGGTGATCCTCTTCCCATCTTTACTTCTGAGAGCCGCTGCCACTCCAAGATGCTCTTTTTATACCCAGTCATGTTAATGACCTATTGCCAATTGACCTAATGAGTTGCAATTTGGTCCTCCAGCTGTTCCTTTTTTGTACCTTTAACTTTTCCAGCCTCTTATTGCCCTTGTCCCAACTTTTTTGAGATGTGTTGCTGTCATGACATTTCAGATGAGCCAATATTTGGCATAAAATTTCAAAATGTCTCACTTTTGACATTTGCTATGTTGTCTATGTTCTATTGTGAATACAATATCAGTTTTTGAGATTTGTAAATTAGGCGGCACGGTGGTGTAGTGGTTAGCGCTGTTGCCTCACAGCAAGAAGGTTCGGGTTCGAGCCCCGTGGCCGGCGAGGGCCTTTCTGTGCGGAGTTTGCATGTTCTCCCCGTGTCCGCGTGGGTTTCCTCCGGGTGCTCCGGTTTCCCCCACAGTCCAAAGACATGCAGGTTAGGTTAACTGGTGACTCTAAATTGACCGTAGGTGTGAATGTGAGTGTGAATGGTTGTCTGTGTCTATGTGTCAGCCCTGTGATGACCTGGCGACTTGTCCAGGGTGTACCCCGCCTTTCGCCCGTAGTCAGCTGGGATAGGCTCCAGCTTGCCTGCGACCCTGTAGGACAGGATAAAGCGGCTAGAGATGATGAGATTTGTAAATTATTGCATTCCATTTTTATTTACAATTTGTACTTTGTCCCAACTTTTTTGGAATCAGGGTTGTAGCTCTCCCCTTCTAGTTATGCTGTCATAGTTAGTTGCCGGAGTCCCTGCTTGTACTCAGTGCAAAATCTATACTGTTCCTACTTATTCAGGTGACATTGGGCATACCTACGGTAACAACCTGTGTCCCCCCCCCCCCCCCCCCCCAAAATCTGTCCCTCTGAGTTACATGTCAATCCTGAGATCGAGATGCTGACCTCTTCTGCTCCTCGGACCTGCCTGATCCATCCTGATGCCCTATGTCTGGTTGGAGTCTCATCACATTGCTCCTGTGGAGGACGGCCCCATATGGACAATTGAAAGTCACACTTGGAAGACGCTCCGGACACTTACAGTAATGCTTTTATGGCTGAGGACTACAGTTGACTTGCTAACTTTAGGACTGCAGTTGTCATGAACCATTTTGCACTCAAGTTTCCAGCAATGAAGAGATATAACATCAACGAAACTGACTTCATGTTAAAACTGTTAATGTTATAGTCATGTTGTCTGTTGTTGCCCAAATGAGGATGGGTTCCCTTTTGAGTCTGGTTCCTCTCGAGGTTTCTTGCTCATGTCGTCTGAGGGAGTTTTTCCTTGCCACCGTCGCCACAGGCTTGCTCACTGGGGACAGATTAGGGATAAAACTAACTCATGTTTTAAGTCATTCAAATTCTGTAAAGCTGCTTTGCGACAATGTTTATTGTTAAAAGCGCTATACAAATAAATTTGACCTGGTATTAAACTTGCCTTAGTGTCATGGTTAGTGTCAATCCAGTGCTAAAATAATTTCCATCCCACAAAGATTTATTGGCATTTGGCAGTGATATTGTTTGCGAGTCTCACCATGATTTTGATCATTAATAAGATTCAGACTCTGACAAGCACCACCAATATAGTGAAAATATGACATTCGTACGACTATTATACAAATGATATTAAATTTGAGTCAAATCAGATCAGTTACTAGCGGGTCCCAAGTGGGACCTATCATTCAGGTTTCATAACAATGGATCAATGATAACCTTGTCAGGTACCTGCTGAAAGCTAATTAGCCAATGGTGTTTTTTTTTTTTTAAATCAGATCCTGAACTTATAATAGCTCCACCCCCTATGTATGATCACATAAGCATAACGCATGAGTTACAGCTGTTTGAGCAAGATACCCTCTGATTTGATAGAACTGATTGATGTGTGGCAGCCATATTGTTTACGTGTTTTTGTAACAATATTACCAAAATTCTAGGACTAATTTGCAAAAAACAGGTTTTGCATATTATCTAAATGAGCTCAAAACTGAAGTGGGTGGTCCAAATTGCAAATTGGTTAGAAATAAGGTACAAAATCAGATGTCTGGATCAAACAATAGAAGCGAGGAGGAAGAGGGAGAGAGAGTAAAGTAATTAAGGAGAAGAGAATGAAGACAAAATAAGGGACAAAAGAAAGAAGAAAAAAGAGAAGAGAAAGTGAGGCAAAGCTGCATTTCCTGTCTCCGCCCCTTACTGAGACAGCCATTTTGCTCAGCTCTGCTTCTAGCTGAAGCCATATCTGTGTTTGTATTTTTGCCTTTGAACTATGGACAAAATCAAATCGGCTTCCTAACTAGCTAGCTACAAAGCTAGCATGATAACTAGTTGGTTTGTTTAGTAGTTAGCATGCTAACAACCATATTACTAGCTTACTGATGAAAGATATTTTGCTTTATCATCTCTTGTGTACAGATATTAGATGTCTAAAATATATTACCAGTAGCCTACCATCCACCATTTTGAAAAAAAAAAAAGCCAAAAAGAGAATGGACGAAAGCAATTCTTCTTGCTAAATACAGTGTCTTGCAAAAGTATTCATCCCCCTTTGGGTTTGTCCTGTTTGGTCGTGTTACATGCTGGAATTAAAATGGATTTTTGAGGGGTTAGCACCATTTGATTTACACAACATGCCTACAACTTTAAAGGTGATTTTTTTTTTCTTGTGACACAAACAATAATTAAGATGAAAAAACAGAAATCTGGAGTGTGCATACCGGTAGGTATTCACCTCCCCAAGTCAATTGAGGTATTTCACCTGACGTCACAGGGTCATGTGACGCCCCGGTGTCCGCCATTTTGAACGTCAAGCTAGCTAATGTCAACAACAGTAGCTGGTATGTTACTGTAGCAATGTTTACGTTGTCATTTGGATGACTGTTAAAACCTTTCAGTCTCAAGTTTTTCCTTTACTGGATTTACTAGTTTACTGAGCTAGTGCGCACCGGCCGCCGGCAGGCTAGCGCGCGCTAGCTCCCAGCTTGCCCGAGCGCGCTAGCTCAGTAAACTAGTAAATCCAGTAAAGGAAAAACTTGAGACTGAAAGGTTTTAACAGTCATCCAAATGACTGAACGTAAACATTGCTACAGTAACATAGCAGCTATGATGTTGTTGACATTAGCTAGTGCTAACAGCTAGTTGCTAATACACTGCTACAACTACACCGACCCTAATAATACAGTTCTTGGTCATTGCCTGGTAACAGCAAATTTATAACGGGCCATGTCTCAACAGACTAAGAAGTTATTTCAATGACATTTAATAACATTTTGTTTATCCTGAGGACCGAAAGTAAATGAAAATGTGAACAAACCTTAGCTGTAATAAGATGGCGACCACCGGCTCCAGGGACGACCCGCTGATGTAGGCATGTTACCCAGCCTGACACAAAATATTTGTAGGTATCCAAACTCTTATACGCTTTCAGATCAATACCTGTGTATGGCGATGGGTTTTTAACGACATAGGTATACAGATCATGTGGGCCGAAGTCAGGTAAAGACGAGGGCTTCGTGTACTTCCGTACATCAGTGAACAATCCTGGTGGAAGCAGGTAAACGTCGTTCTCTAAGCCTGCTAACCTCAATTTTTGCAAATACCTCTCCCTCTGCTCACCCTGTAAATGCCCTACGTCGCTGGATAGTGAAGGTGTTTTCTGCATCTCGCTCCTTTTTCTTTTATGTTTTTCGTTTGTCGCCTTCCTCGCATTCAAACTGATTTGAGCCGTGCCGTCCAAAATGGCAGCATCACATGACTTGGTCACGTGGGTGAAATACCTCAATACTTTGTAGAGCCAACTTTTGCTACAATTACAGCTGCAAGTCTCTTGGGGTATGTCTCCATTAGCTTAGCACATCTAGCCACTGGGATTTTTGCCCATTTCTCAAGGCAAACCTGCTCCAACTCCCTCAAGTTAGATGGGTTGCGTTGGTGTTCAGCAATCTTCAAGTTATGCCACACATTCTCAATTGGATTGAGGTCTGGGCTTTGATTAGGCCATTCCAAGACATTTAAATGCTTCCCTTTAAACCACTCCAGTGAAGCTTTAGCAGTATGTTTAGGGTCATTGTCCTGCTGGAACATGAACCTTTGTCCCAGTCTCAAACCTCTGGCTGACTCAAACAGGTTTTCCTCTAGAACTGCACTGTATTTAGAGCCAACCATCTTTCCTTCAGTCCTGACCAGCTTTCCTGTCCCTGCAGATGAAAAATATCCCCACAGCATGATGCTGCCACCAACACGCTTCACTGCAGGAATGGTGTTCTCAGGGTGTTGGGTTTGCACCACATATGGCATTTCCCGTGATGGCCAAAAAGATCAATTTTAGTCTCATTTGACTAGAGAATCTTCTTCCATGTGTTTGGGGAGTCTGCCACATGCTGTTGAGAAAACTCAAAACTTGTTTTCTTTAAAGTGTATGTAATACTTTATTGTAATGCTTTAAAATTAATACAACCCCGATTCCAAAAAAGTTGGGACAAAGTACAAATTGTAAATAAAAATGGAATGCAATAATTTACAAATCTCAAAAACTGATATTGTATTCACAATAGAACATACACAACCTATCAAATGTCGAAAGTGAGACATTTTGAAATTTCATGCCAAATATTGGCTCATCTGAAATTTCATGATAGCAACACATCTCAAAAAAGTTGGGACAGGGGCAATAAGAGGCTGGAAAAGTTAAAGGTACAAAAAAGGAACAGCTGGAGGACCAAATTGCAACTCATTAGGTCAATTGGCAATAGGTCATTAACATGACTGGGTATAAAAAGAGCATCTTGGAGTGGCAGCAGCTCTCAGAAGTAAAGATAGGACAAGGATCACCAATCCCCCTAATTCTGCGCCAACAAATAGTGGAGCAATATCAGAAAGGAGTTTGACAGTGTAAAATTGCAGAGTTTGAACATATCATCATCTACAGTGCATAATATCATCAAAAGATTCAGAGAATCTGGAAGAATCTCTGTGCGTAAGGGTCAAGGCCGGAAAACCATACTGGGTGCCCGTGATCTTCGGGCCCTTAGACGGCACTGCATCACATACAGGCATGCTTCTGTATTGGAAATCACAAAATGGGCTCAGGAATATTTCCAGAGAACATTA
This sequence comes from Neoarius graeffei, assembly GCF_027579695.1. NCBI lineage: Eukaryota > Metazoa > Chordata > Actinopteri > Siluriformes > Ariidae > Neoarius > Neoarius graeffei. The sequence continues at coordinate 12,813,312 of NC_083586.1, forward strand.
TCTGTGAACACAATTCACCGTGCCATCCGCCGTTGCCAGCTAAAACTCTATAGTTCAAAGAAGAAGCCGTATCTAAACATGATCCAGAAGCGCAGACGTCTTCTCTGGGCCAAGGCTCATTTAAAATGGACTGTGGCAAAGTGGAAAACTGTTCTGTGGTCAGACGAATCAAAATTTGAAGTTCTTTATGGAAACCAGGGACGCCGTGTCATTCGGACTAAAGAGGAGAAGGACGACCCAAGTTGTTATTGGCGCTCAGTTCAGTAGCCTGCATCTCTGATGGTATGGGGTTGCATTAGTGCGTGTGGCATGGGCAGCTTACACATCTGGAAAGACACCATCAATGCTGAAAGGTATATCCAGGTTCTAGAGCAACATATGCTCCCATCCAGACGACGTCTCTTTCAGGGAAGACCTTGCATTTTCCAACATGACAATGCCAAACCACATACTGCATCAATTACAGCATCATGGCTGCGTAGAAGAAGGGTCCGGGTACTGAACTGGCCAGCCTGCAGTCCAGATCTTTCACCCATAGAAAACATTTGGCGCATCATAAAACGGAAGATACGACAAAAAAGACCTAAGACAGTTGAGCAACTAGAATCCTACATTAGACAAGAATGGGTTAACATTCCTATCCCTAAACTTGAGCAACTTGTCTCCTCAGTCCCCAGACGTTTACAGAGTGTTGTAAAGAGAAAAGGGGATGTCTCACAGTGGTAAACATGGCCTTGTCCCAACTTTTTTGAGATGTGTTGTTGTCATGAAATTTAAAATCACCTAATTTTTCTCTTTAAATGATACATTTCCTCAGTTTAAACATTTGATATGTCATCTATGTGCTATTCTGAATAAAATATGGAATTTTGAAACTTCCACATCATTGCATTCCATTTTTATTTACAATTTGTACTTTGTCCCAACTTTTTGGAATCGGGGTTGTATATATCATTAGTAATGACCAAAACGAATTAATAAAGCAAGGGGAAAATAATATTAATTATTTGTTACTTTATTATCAAGCACAAAACTATCGATCGTTCATGACTTCCAGATCCCAGAAAAAGGCAGCCTTGCCCCAGGGCTAATCTCGCATGACGTCACATGTGGAACCCCGGTTATCTGGGTCATTTCGGTTAATCTGACTCCGTGCTTGTTAATTCGCTGAAATTGGATATTGTTTTTGGAATCTTATAAAAATAATGATGGGAAACCGCTGAGTTGTGTTTGGATGTTCAAATTCATATACAACAGGACATTCAGTTCATGAATTTCAGAGAAATTACATTAATCTAAAGCGACAGTGGGTGAGGTTTGTGCAAATGAAGAGGGCAGATTTCGTGTCACCTACTAATAATAAATCTGATTCATCATGTGTTCATCACCACCAGAACGACCACATGGGAATTATTGGAACAAAAAAGAAACCTATTGATTTAATAAAATGACATTTGATCTGTCATTTGAACAGTTCATCGATTCCCCTATTATCGTCCACTTCATATTTTCTTTCAATAATTACACTGAATAAGTGTACATTTTAAAGATTAAATTTTTGCATTTATTGACGTACATGTAAATATTTTCCATATATTTTGCAGTGGCCAGCTTAGAATAAAAATTCACAAACCAATCTGTGTTTCCAGTTCTCTCTGGTTGGTAGTGCGCTATCGGCGATGAGTGGGACTATCGTGAACTGGCAGTTTCTCATCTTGGGGGCTTGAAAAGATAACCATTTACTCTGGAATATCCTTGATAATCATCTGCCCCTTCATCAGACATATAAGAACACCAATCACTATCAGAATTCTCTCCAAAACTTGATTCCATATCGAGACTGGTCTAATCACTGCTGCACACATGAATGAAATTGATACCTGGATTGTTACACGTGTGATGTTACGCACCCCTTCGGGATCTTCTGGTTCAGTTTCGGCATATTTTGTGAAAATCAGCTGATCTTATTGATTTTCTATCAATTTATGGCCTTTTGGATCAGCTATGGTTTGAAAACACATGGTCAATCAACATAATGATTATTGCTTTGTATAAGGAAAATATGAGCTAATTTTATCCCAGGACCGACATGTAACTCAGAGGGACGGATTTGGGGGGGGGGGGGGGGAAGAGAGAAAACACAGGTTGTTAGGTATGCCCAATGTCACCTGAATAAGCAGGAACAGTATACATATTGCACTGAGTACAAGCAGGGACTCCGGCAACTAACTATGACAGCATAACTAAAAGGGGAGAGCCAGAAGGTAACACAGGCATGAGGGGCCCCGGGACATAAAGCAGCAGCCGCTACACCGTCAACAAACTCGAGTGAGCAAGCGAGTGGGGACTGACAGCATCCATACATCCCAGATGACACATGGGTAGTGATGATGTTGACTCAAATCCTTGTGTAATGCTAATCTGATACACTTCAGACGAGCTTCATATAATAATATGTAGCCAGTCCTACTAGTCCAAACTAGGATTGGAAAAAGCAATCACCGAAATATTAGCATTAGCCTTCAGACATGTTTCTACCCATGTGTCATTAGTTGGTACAGTGCAAGAGTGCATTATTTCTCAGACCTATATATCTCACACTGTAAACAGATTTATCTCTGGTTTATCATCTTCATTTTCCTGTTGGCATTTTCTGGTCTGCCATCGTTAAAGTCTCGTTTGCCTTCACCACTAATGTAAATGAGAGCGGAAGATTTAATGGTGTCTCGTATAAGCATATAAAGCCATTTACAAAGAACATTAGCATCAGCTAGCAGCTAATGGTAGCACACATACATCAACAAGGACAATAAAAAACAGACAGAACTCTCAAGGCACCATCAGAAACAAGTTCCCCTTCCTGTTATTGGGTTTGGCTGTCAGTTGTAAGGCTCCATCACAAATACATTTCCCACCTAGTTAGTGTTTTTACTAGAAGGTGTGCCATTTTTAAGGGTCCATGACACAGTGAGTAGTTAGTGTTCGTACTAGGACCTTGGCCTTTTTCAGTGCTCCGTCCCAAATGAATGTTACAATTCATGATTTGTCATTGCTCTTATCAGAACCTGGACATTTTAAAAGTCCATTTGAGGCAGTTACTAGTTAAGTGTTCATCCTAGACCATTTCCCCTTTTTAAAGATTTGTTACAAATGCACTCTGATTCATGTAAATAAATAACTATTATAGAATATAACTGTGGTTGTTTTGATGAAAAATATTGAGCGGTGGTTGGAATGATATTTTTAAAAACCAGAAGTCAGAAACGCAAGTGTCAATTTCAGTTCAGTTAATGTGAATTGTTTATTGGATGTGGATCACACAGTTTTTTTGAGGTTCGCCTTGAAAGCTGTAAATATTAATCGAAATAATCAATTATATTCTTTCATATAAACACTACTCAGCCCCACTTAGAAATAAAAAGGCCTACGGAGCACAAAGAGGGGATTAGAAATAATCTTTTATTACTTTGTTAATTCTGATAGAGAATGGTAGATGTGAATGACATTCAATGCTTATTTATGCATATTTTATAATTTACATCGATTTCTACTTCTTTGTGTTGTATAAATGAAAGTTAAGATCAGCTTTATATTGCACAAATAAAGCAATTTGGTGAAACTTTGAAGAAGAGAGTATACCAATTAAATTTTTTTACCTAATTAGCATAATTACTACTAATTAAATACCAATTTGCATAATATGTTTTGACTAATTTTTTTAAGCTTTGTATTCAGTATACAACCATCTATGTACCTGCCATTTTCCATGGTTATATCTTGAAAAATAGAAAAGTTATTAAGAAAAAAACATTTGATCTCATCGGTTAATGAGGCTCATTTTGGACCATATGATCCTCATACAGAATATTATGGCAGTTTTCTCAAAATTAAGCCATTTTTTCAATCTTTGATTTGTAATATCTCAAGAACGGGTAAACATATTTTAAGTCTGTAAAAAGTATGTTGTTGTGCATTCAATTCTGAATTCAATGAGACCAGTTTCAAGCAATTTGGACTGAATTTGAATTTTCAACTGATATGCCTAGTATAAGTTATATTCTTTATATTCTATTATAGTTATATTCTTCCTGGCAGCTCGAACCAATCTGGTCATTTTCCTCTGATTTCTCTTATCAACAAGGCGTTTGTTTCCACCCACAGAACTGTCACTCACTCAATGGTTTTTATTTTATTTTATTTTCGCACCATGCTGTGTGGGGCAGCACGGTGGTGTAGTGGTTAGCGCTGTCACTTCACTGCAAGAAGGTCCTGGGTTCGAGCCCCGTGGCCGGCGAGGGCCTTTCTGTGTGGAGTTTGCATGTTCTCCCCATGTCCGCGTGGGTTTCCTCCGGGTGCTCTGGTTTCCCCCACGGTCCAAAGACATGCAGGTTAGGCTAACTGGTGACTCTAAATTGACCGTAGGTGTGAATGGTTGTCTGTGTCTATGTGTCAGCCCTGTGATGACCTGGTGACTTTTCCAGGGTGTACCCCGCCTTTCGCCCGTAGTCAGCTGGGATAGGCTCCAGCTTGCCTGCGACCCTGTAGGACAGGATAAAGCGGCTAGAGATAATGAGATGAGACCATGCTCGTGTAAACTCTAGAGACTGTTGTGTGTGAAAACCAGGGCTTTGAACCGGTTCAAGGAACGAAAACGAAAACCGGGAACTTTTTCTATTTCACATGGAACAGAAACGAAACCAGAAACTTTATTATTTTTTATGCTCCGGAACAGAAACGCTTATTAAAAATAATGGTAACCGGTTAATACCGGTTTTTATTTCGTTCCTCAAAGTTTCCGTAGCCTACAAATAAAAAAAGTCATTCTTCTCCTGCGCAAGTTTCTATGACCCGCTGGGGTTCACTTCCTGTGTGACGTTCGCTGACTGAATGGAGAGAGCGGGAAGGTGGACTACTATCATGTCTCCACGTGATAATAAGTGAGTAAGTGCATTACTGAGTGTCTGAGCAAAGAAGAGCCTGAACGTTGCAACCTCCCTATTGGCTGTTTGTAAAAATGTATCAATTGTTGCCCTTCCCACGGGAATCATCGCGGGCTCGAGAGACGAGACCTGACGAGTTAGTTCGTTGGTAGCAGAACAAAATGTCTGGACACAAATCGGGTTTTCAGAAAAGGAAAGAAAATAAACGGAGGGTCGAAAATACAAAAAAGGAGGCAGAAAATGCAAAACGAGTTTTAAGGTAGGACAAATGGTTACTTTTCTGAGGCAGCCCGCCGTGGCTGCAGGCTTTCAGTTGTGTCATTGAATGGTTACTTTTCTGAGGCGGCCCGCCGTGGCTGCCTGCAGGCTTATTTATTATAGCCCATTTAGTTAAAATAGTTGATATAAAATGTTTATAATTATAGTTATGTGATGGTTGTCCTGATTTAGACTGGTGTTTTTTTTTTTTTGGGGGGGGGGGGGGGGGGGGTGTTGCGCGATGTTGCACCCGGGTCCAGATTAGGGCAGAACCGGCCCTGGCTACATTTCAGGTGTAGTTTGTTTTATGTATGTATGTACTTGCATAGATGTGTACTTGGTCTTCCAATATGGCGCCTAACAAAATCTCGCGGCGCGGTGACGTCATGCCCTCTATAGGGCCTGACTAGCCTTTGGTAACACACTAAACGAATTATCTTTCATTTTTGGCACTTTTTCTGTTTGTGTAGATGGGAAGACATACTGAGAATCCAAATCGCCAACATCTGAAATAATAATTGTTTTGAATTATTTCTTGTCTTATTTAATGAAGGCTGTAATAGAATTAGCCTACATTTGGCTTAAGCTGGATGAGACAGAGACATAATTTTATAGCCATTTGTTAAACAGCTGACAGGGAACGTAATTAACCGTTCCGGGAACGAAATTTTTTTGTTCTAACCGGTTCGGGAACGTCTATTTAATGGTGGAACCCAAAACCGGAAACGTTAAAATTCCGTTTCTGTTCGGAACGAACCAATAGGAAAAAAATTCTGGTTCAAAGCCCTGGTGAAAACCCCAGGAGATCAGCAGTTTCTGAAATACTCACCCAGTCCATCTGCCTCAAACCAACACCCATGAAAGTCACACTTTGAGATCACAATTTTTCCCATTCTGATGTTTTAAGTGAACATTAACTGAAGCTCTTGATTTATATCTGCATGATTTGATGCATTGTGCTTCTGTCAAGGGATTGGCTGATTAGAGAACTGCAGAAAACAGCAGGTGGATGGGTGTTCCTAATAAAGTGGCCGGTGAATGTATTACAGTTCATGACTGGTTAGTGTTTTACCAGAACCTTGGTCACTCTGATGCTCTGTCTCAAACGCTAGAATTGATTATTGCTTTTACTAGAATGTTGGCTATCTGGTTCTTCAAATGTTCTTCATAGATCATCCGAAACACTAGAATTAAGATCTACTTAGAGTTTTCACTTTAATGTTGCCCATTTTCTGGCTCCACTTCAAATTTTACACCTTATAACTAGAGCATTGTCTTTTAAGGCTCTGATGCAAATGCTAGTGTGTATTAATAGTGGTCTTTGGAGAACATCTTCCTTTTGAGGCTCCATCACAAACACGACAATACACAAATGATGTAACAATACACCTTGATGGTGGATTTTTTGTTAGACTAGCTATACAGTGTTCCTCTTCTTTCTTTTCTCCCACACTTGTCTTCTATCACTTTTCTTATTCTTTCTCCGTCATCTTTTTCTCCTCTCCAGTAATCATTTTCTGCCTCTCTGCATTTTCATCCCTGTCTCCTCTTACTGTTTACCTCTTACTGTGTTCCTCCTTCCATCCTGTTCTTTGTCCTGAACTTCTGTCTTATTCTCCACCTCCTGTAAAATGCACTCTTTCTTTGTTGCATTCAAGTAATTAATTTATTTACTGCAATCCCTCACTCTAGTTGTTAGCCTGAAGTAAAAACACACAAATGGAAGTGCTGAATATGGAAACACCAGTTATGTGGCAGGTAATAAACCTCGCTTAGTGGCACAAGTTTGTGGGTGAGAGACCGGCAGCATGTTAACAGTAAACACTCTGTGAGCATTCCAGCTGTAATTATAATTATACGGCAAGGCTCGACTCGGATAAAAACCACTGACCTAAACACTCAGGCTGTGTGTTCACTGCATTCTGCTTTATAAACCCAGAGTGCTGTTTAACTCCCTAAATAATGAGGGTGCTTTTCAAATGCACTTAGAGCTACAGCATTTCAGGAAGTGATCTTTGCACACAGCGAAATGAATGAGCACTGAGGCTTGTTTGTCTCATATCTGAAATCCTGAAGGTTTCCTTTTGGTTTGTTGGTTTCTACCTGATTTTATGGTTTGGTTTTAATATATTAGAACGTTCTGCCAAAATCACCAAGTACTCTTGAAAGTTTTGGTCCCTGCTGCAACCACTGATTCTATTGGTGCTGCAATTGTGCACTCATGGAGTGTCTACCATGTTAGTTTGGCTGGAAAAAGCCTTGATTTGGGTGGAAGGCACTTTGATATTGGATGACTTCTGTAGAAGGTCTGCTTCTGTAGAAGGTCAATTTTTGGTTGAAAAAGGCTCAGATGGGCTGAAAGAATCCTTGGTTTAGTTGGAAAAGTTCCCAGTTTTTGTGGAAGAAGCTTCAGTTTGGCAGAGGTTTGTCTTAGGTTGGTAGAATAAACCTCAGTTTGGGTAAAATATACCTTGGTTTGGACAGTTGATGGAAGAACCCTCGGTTGTGGTGGAAGAAGCTTCGGTTTGGCAGAGGTTTGTGTTACAGTGGTGCTTAAAGGATGTGAACCCTTTAGAATTTTCTATATTTCTGCATAAATATAACCTAAAACAACATCAGATTTTCATACAAGTCCTAAAAATAGATAAAGAGAACCCAGTTAAACAAATGAGACAAAAATATGATACTTGGTCATTTATTTATTGAGGAAAATGATCCAATATTACATATCTGTGAGTGGCAAAAGTATGTGAACCTCTAGGATTAGCAGTTAATTTGAAGGTGATATTAGAGTCAGGTGTTTTCAATCAATGGGATGACAATCAGGTGTGAGTGGGCACCCTGTTTTATTTAAAAGGATAGTTCGGGATTTTTGACATGAATCTGTATGGCATCCCCATCAATAGTGTCGTGCAAACACACTGACTTACCCCTGACAGCATCCTGTGAGTCCAGTTCTTGTCCAGTTTTGGTCCAGACGAAAGTAGTCCGGCAAGTTTGTTGGGGTCACGAAAGTAAAACGTTTTTCGTCTCAAAACAGTATGTGTTCAAAAGAGTGATATATTTGCATCACAAAACCGTTGCCAAATAAAAAGTCAGACCTCAAAATCGCTTGGCACTATTTTCTCTCCCTTCTTATCACTGCGCATTGCCGCCAGGTGACAGCCACGGCTGTTTCATTCATTGTTTTAGTGATGGGAATTTCGGCTCTTTTTCGGGAGCCGGCTCTTTTGGCTCTTCTTACTATAAGGAGCCGGCTCTTTCGGCTCCCAAACGGCTCCTGAGATTTTATTTTTGATTTAATTGCTGCAATTAACTAGTTAATTAATTACATTATTATTTATATTTTATCAATAGGATGTTTTCCATTTTATTTTTTAGTTTTTGTAGCCATTGTAAAGCTTTGTAAAGTATAGCAGTGTAACAATGTTCTAGCTATAGAAATAAAACTTACTTACCAATTAATAAATTATTTTCTCACAAACATAATGCAAAACTGTGTTATATTACCAATATAAAATACACAGAAGACATCAACTGTTTATCCTTTATGGCTTTATTTCACACTCGACCTTGAACAAAATGCCACAAAATAAATTATGAAGTATAAATCAGGCCTAAGAAACTATGAAGCAAAGTTGGAAATTATTTTAACAAACACAGAACAATGTGCAACAAAATATGTGGCACCTTGAGCGCATGTAAAAAGAGAAAAAAGTGCCGCACTCTGCTCCACCAGTAATGAGAAGCCGCTGGAACAGCAAATATGCTCCTGTTATAATGACTGCGGCCTCGTTGTATACCGCAGATTAATCTGGCCATGCCAAGGCGGTTGCCGACCGAACCTGTCAATTTATGAGCGACAATTTATATCATGAGCTTTAGGAATTCACGGCAACAAAACAATGATCATGGTTGTCAAATAGACAATCATCCTTCAGCTGAGCTGAACTCTGTCTCTCTCTCTCTCTCTCTCTCTCTCTCTCTGTGTCTCTCTCTCTCCCTGAGGCACCCAAGGACAAAAAACTGATTCGGTTCCCCAACTCGGCTCCCACCGAAGAGCCGGCTCCCATCATTCACTTCAAAGAGCCGGCTCTTTGAACCGGATCGTTCGCGACCGACACATCACTACATTGTTTACTGCTAGTAAAGTTAACGACAACATGTCTGACTACGACGGTGAAATGTGTGCGGAGATTCAGCCACATCTTTGTTGCTACAGCCTGGATAGTCGCAAGTGCGCACCATTTTCACAAATATATTATTGTATAGGTTATAGAAGGTGATAAATTTGTCGCTGTTCTTGCTCTCAAATTAGCTTGTTAGCGCCGCTGATCTGAACTCCTAATCACTGCCAAACAATGGGAAAGGTGTTGATTCCTGCGCAGATGTCAACATGACAGCGCGCAGTGATACCGAGGGAGAGAAAATAGTGCCAAGCGATTTCGAGGTCTGACTTTTTATTTGGCAACGGTTTTGTGATGCAAATATATCACTCTTTTGAACACATACTGTTTTGAGACGAAAAACGTTTTACTTTCGTGACCCCAACAAACTTGCCGGACTACTTTCGTCTGGACCAAAACTGGACAAGAACTGGACTCACAGGATGCTGTCAGGGGTAAGTCAGTGTGTTTGCACGACACTATTGATGGGGATGCCATACAGATTCATGTCAAAAATCCCGAACTATCCCTTTAAAGAACAGGGATCTATCAAAGTCTGATCTTCATAACACATGTTTGTGGAAGTGTATCATGGCACGAACAAAGGAGATTTCTGAGAACCTCAGAAAAATTGTTGTTGATGCTCATCAGGCTGGAAAAGGTTACAAAACCATTTCTAAAGAGTTTGAACTCCACCAATTCACAGTCAGACAGATTGTGTACAAATGGTGGAAATTCAGGACCATTGTTACCCTCCCCAGGAGTGGTTCCAAAAAGAACATTGCTGCTTATCTGCAGTTTGCTAAAGATTACGGGGACAAGCCAGAAGGCTATTGGAAAAATATTTTGTGGACGGATGAGACCAAAATAGAACTTTTTGGTTTAAATGAGAAGCGTTATGTTTGGACAAAGGAAAACACTGCATTCCAGCATAAGAACCTTATCCCATCTGTGAAACATGATGGTGGTAGTATCATGGTTTGGGCCTGTTTTGCTTCATCTGGGCCAGGACTGCTTGCCATCATTGATGGAACAATGAATTCTGAATTATACCAGCGAATTCTAAAGGAAAATGTCAGGACATCTGTCCATGAACTGAATCTCAAGAGAAGGTGGGTCATGCAGCAAGACAACGACTCTAAGCACTCAAGTTGTTCGACCAAAGAATGGTTAAAGAAGAATAAAGTTAATGTTTTGGAATGGCCAAGTCAAAGTCCTGACCTTAATCCAATTGAAATGTTGTGGAAAGACCTGAAGCGAGCAGTTCATGTGAGGAAATCCACCAACATCCCAGAGTTGAAGCTGTTCTGTATGGAGGAACGGGCTAAAATTCCTCCAAGCTGGTGTGCAGGACTGATCAACAGTTACCAGAAATGTTTAGTTGCAGTTATTGCTGCATAAGGGAGTCACACCAGATACTGAAAGCAAAGATTCACATACTTTTGCCACTCACAGATATGTAATATTGGATCATTTTCCTCAATAAATAAATGGCCAAGTATAATATTTTTGTCTCATTTGTTTAACTGGGTTCTCTTTATCTACTTTTAGGACTTGTGTGAAAATCTGATGATGTTTTATGTCATATTTATGCAGAAATATAGAAAATTCTAAAGGGTTCACAAACTTTCAAGCACCACTGTAGGTTGGTAGAGTAAACCTCAGTTTGGATAAAATATACCTTGCTTTGGACGAATGATGGAAGAACCTTCGGTTGTGGTGGAAGAAGCTTAGATGGGGTGGAAGCAGGACAGGAGCCTCAAATTTGTTAGAAGATATTTTGGTTCTGGCTGAAGAAGCCGAAGCCATGGCTGGGGGCAGCCATGGCCTGAAGGTTAGCGAAGTTGCCTTAGGCCCAAAGGGTCGCTGATTTGATTCCTGGGACCAGCAGGAAAAATGTGAGGGGAGTTGAGTGAATGAATAGCACTTTCCCCTCTCTCTGTATCATGGCTGAAATGCCCTTAACCAAGGCACCTACAGTAACCCCCAACTGCTCCCTGGGTGCTGTAACATAGTTGCCCACTGCTCCTAATAAAAATATGTGTGTGTGTGTGTGTGTGTGTGTGCGCTCATTGCTCACTTACATGTGTGCATGCATGCATTCATTGCTTTAGATGCAGAGTTAAATGCAGAGGAGGAATTTTGCTGTGCTTGAGTGTACATGTGACTAATAAAGGTTTCCTCCTCTTCTCAATTTCAGCAGAAACTGCTTTCGGTGGAAGAACTCTTGGTTTAGTAAAAAAAAAAAGACTTAGTTTGGTACAAAAAAAAAAAAAAACTTGTGAAAAAAGCCTGAAAGAAGCATAAGGTTGCTTAGGCTTTATTTTAGCTGGAAGAAGTCTTAGTTTCAGAGAAATAAGCTTAGTTTTGGTTAATAAATGGCGTCTCCTGCTTTGGCAGTGTCTTAACTTTAGGCATAAGAAGCCTCAGATTGGTGAAAGACATCTTGGTTTGGGCAAAAGGAACCTTGTTTTGAGGTCAATAAACCTCAAAAAACCTGGTGGAAGATTGGTAGAAAAAGCGGTGCACAAAATGGTTTGGTTTCAACAGAAAAAGCTCAGGTTTCAATGGAAAAAGTGCCAGTTTGGTAAAAAAAAAAAAAAAAATCTTCATTTGGCAGAAGAAGCTTCAGTTTGCGTGGAAGAATCATATGGTTGGACAGATGATTGGCAGACTGGTTTGGGTTGATTTGATGTAATTGATTTTGGTGGAAGAAGCTTAAGTTTGGGTGGCAGAAACCCCAGTTTGGCAGATAAAGCCCTAATTTAGGTGAAAGAAACCTTACTTTGGATAGAAAAAAATATCTTGTTCTCAGTTTCACATAAGAAGCCTTAGATTAGGTGGCAGAAGCCCTGATTTTGGTGAAAGAAATCCTTTAAAAGCCCTGCAGCTAAAACTGAGTTTGGTTGAAGAAGCCTTGTTTTGAGGTGAAGACACCTCAGTTATGGTGGAAGTGGTGAGAAAAGCCTTGGTTTTGATGGAAAGATCTTTAGTTTGGGTAGATGAAACTTTGGCTTGAGGAAAAGAATATTCATTTTGGGTGCAAAGAACTTTGGTTTGGACAGAAGACACCTTGGTTTGGGCATAAGCACCCTCTGCTTGGCTGGAAGAAGCCTCCATTTGGTGGAAGAAGTTTTGGTTTGACCAGAAGGAGCATTTGTTTGAGCAGAAGGAACCTCAGCTACGGTGGAAGGAGTGGTGGGAAAAGCCTTTGGAAGAACACTCCTTAGTTTGGATGGCCGAAGCCTTTGTTTGGACAGAAGAAGCCTAACTTTGTTTAGTTTCAGTTGAAGCACCCTCTGCTTGGCCGAACACAGCCTCAAATAGGAGCAATATAACCTTACATTTGGGCAGAGAAGTTCTGGTTTGGGCAGAAGAAGCCTCTGTTTGGGCACCACTGTCTGCAAGTTAGTCTTTGAGCTGGGAGGAAGTTGAAAGGCTAGCTGGCTAAAGTGGTGGTAAAATACCAACCTGTAACGCTAGGTGAAGATAAATCTCATGATATGTAATAGAAAGTGCTTTGTCATAATATAAGTGTTTCAGTTTACAAAAAAGTAAATTTTTACTTTCAATGTTGCACAATTCTGTAGTTTTGTTTTCAATGAGCAGTTTATATTTGTGTAAGCAATGGCTTTTTTGGCCCAGCCTGGGGCTTCACATTATCAGTCAGCAGATATTCCTACGCTTGTGTTTTGGGTGCTAGACACTTCTGAGTTGTTAGGGCAAATCGACAAGGGCACATCGAAAACGGTATTGAAATGCAGACATGGTCCCAAATCGACCCCTTTGTTCCTTATGTAGTAAAATAACCGTTTTTATGCAGCGTCCCTGTGTAGAAATCACTCTAGGGCACTGGAGGGTTGGTCTCGCAGGCTTTAGAACACCTCCATTCAGACTCGGGTCATGCGCGGCGTGATGAATTGGGTCTGCACTAAAGGCCCACGAGGACACGCCTGACAAGCCCAGTCCTGGAAGAATCAATAAAACTCTAATACCGCAGCAGAACGGGTGGAGAATACACACACACACACACACTTGTCTGTCTTTTCTCTCCTCTCTAGGATTACGTGCTGCACTGCTGCAAAACACTGTTGGAGTTTGAGCAGTGCGTGATCCGGGATAAAAACACAATCCGATCTGAAACAAGCTCTTGTCTCAAAGCAGCTTGGATTAAAGAATATGCATAAAAAAAATAAGAGATTTCAAGTCAGAGTTAGAGGAAAGAATTAGAGTGGTCGGGTCAGGGATTGATATCCAAAAAAGAAAAGACCAAGGGTAATGTAATGGAAAACAGTCCCTCTTGTCTTAAAGTGGAAGCAGACCTTTCTCATTTTAGTCACTGAAGAACTGTTAAAGTTGCAGTTCGGGCAAAAATGAAGTGTACACAGTGTACCTTTACAAAAAATTTAGTCAAAAAGCCAAGACATGATTCGTTTCTGATGTTTACTTTTTTAGTTTTACTCATGTAGCCAAAAAGTAAGAGAGGTTTATAGCCACTGGTATAGTACTGTATGTATTTCTATATGCTGAAATTGTCACACATTTTATTTTATTTGAGTGATTTAATTTAACTTACTTATATTCTTATTTTCTTCAAACTGATGCTATTTTTAAACCCATGTTAAATGTTTCTATTCTTTCTATAGATTATTATTATTATTATTATTATTATTATTATTTAAAATGATGTATTTCTCATTTTATAATTTACTTTCAGTCTAGCTTTATTTCATTTTGTCCTTTTCACAGTTCCACACTTTCATTATTTACCTAATTTCATGATATTTTAATTTGTTTATTTCATTATATTTTGGTCTAATTCATCTCATCTCATTATCTCTAGCCGCTTTATCCTGTTCTACAGGGTCGCAGGCAAGCTGGAGCCTATCCCAGCTGACTACGGGCAAAAGGCGGGGTACACCCTGGACAAGTCGCCAGGTCATCACAGGGCTGACACATAGACACAGACAACCATTCACACTCACACCTACGGTCAATTTAGAGTCACCAGTTAACCTAACCTGCATGTCTTTGGACTGTGGGGGAAACTGGAGCACCCGGAGGAAACCCACGCGGACACAGGGAGAACATGCAAACTCTGCACAGAAAGGCCCCCGCCGGCCACAGGGCTTGAACCCAGACCTTCTTGCTGTGAGGCGACAGCGCTAACCACTACACCACCGTGCCGCCCCATTTTGGTCTAATTATATGTTTAAATTTTTAGTGATTTTTAAAAATTATTATGACATTTTAGGCCTCCGGGACTCCTGAGGCAGCTGACGGGTATCGGCAGGCCAAGCATGCCGCAGCTCGGACAGTTGTGGAGGCAAAAACTTGGAACTGGGAGGAGTTTGGTGAGGCCATGGAGGAGGACTATTGGTCGGCCTCAAAGAAATTCTGGCAAACCGTCCGGCGCCTCAGGAGGGGGAAGCAGTACTCTGCCAACACGGTTTACAGTGCGGGGGGCTGTTGACCTCGACTGGGGACATTGTCAGGTGGTGGAAGGAATACTTTGAGGATCTCCTCAATCCCACCGTCACGTCTTCCATTGAGGAAGTGGAGGCTGATGACTCAGAGATGGATTCGTCCATTACCCAAGCCAAAGTCACTGAGGTGGTTTGCAAGCTCCTCGGTGGCAAGGCACCGAGGGTGGATGAGATCCGCCCTGAGTATCTCAAGTCTCTGGATGTTGTGGGGCTGTCTTGGCTGATACGTCTCTGCAACATCGTGTGGCGGTCGGGGACAGTGCCTCTGGAGTGGCAGACTGGGGTGGTGGTCCCTTTTTTTAAGAAAGGGGACTGGAGTGTGTGCTCTAATTATAGGGGAATCACACTTCTCAGCCTCCTTGGAAAGGTTTACTCCAGGGTACTGGAGAGGAGAATTCGGCCAATAGTCGAACCTCAGATCCAGGAGGAACAATGTGGTTTTCGTCCTGGTTGTGGAACACTGGACCAGCTCTATACCCTTCATAGGGTGCTCGAGAGTTCATGGGAGTTTGCCCAACCAGTCCACATGTACTTTGTGGATCTGGAGAAGGCATTCGACAGTGTCTCTCATGGTATTCTGTGGGGGGTGCTTTGGGAGTACGGGGTTCGGGGCTCTTTGCTAAGGGCTGTCCGGTCCCTGTACGAACGGAGCAGGAGTCTGGTTTGCATTGCCGGCAGTAAGTCAGACCTGTTCCAAGTGCATGTTGGACTCCGGCAGGGCTGCCCTTTATCACCGGTTCTGTTCATAATTTTTATGGACAGAATTTCTAGGCGCAGCCAGGGGCCGGAAGGAATCCTGTTTGGGAATCACAGGATTTCATCTCTGCTTTTTGCGGATGATGCTGTCCTGTTGGCGTCTTCAAACCAGGACCTTCAGCATGCACTGGGGCAGTTTGCAGTCGAGTGTGAAGCGGCTGGGATGAGAATCAGTACCTCCAAGTCCGAGGCCATGGTTCTCAACCGGAAAAGGGTGGCTTGCCCTCTCCAAGTTAGTGGAGAAGTCCTGCCTCAAGTGGAGGAATTTAAGTATCTCGGGATCTTGTTCACAAGCGAGGGAAGGATGGAGCGTGAGATCGACAGGCGGATCGGTGCAGCCTCTGCAGTGATGCGGTTGCTTTACCGGTCCATCGTGGTGAAGAAGGAGCTGAGCCAAAAGGCGAAGCTCTCGATTTACCAGTCGATCTACGTTCCGACTCTCACCTATGGTCATGAGCTTTGGGTAATGACCGAAAGAACAAGATCACGGATACAACCGGCCGAAATGAGTTTCCTTTGCAGGGTGGCTGGGCGCTCCCTTAGAGATAGGGTGAGAAGCACAGTCACTCGGGAGGAGCTCGGAGTAGAGCCGCTGCTCCTCCACATCGAGAGGAATCAGCTGAGGTGGCTTGGGCATCTCTTTCAGATGCCTCCTGGACGCCTCCCTGGGGAGGTGTTCCAGGCATGTCCCCCTGGGAGGAGGCCCCGGGGAAGACCCAGAACATGCTGGAGGGACTATGTCTCTCGGCTGGCCTGGGAACGCCTCAGTGTTCTTCCCAAGGAGCTGGCCAAGGTGTCTGGGGAGAGGGAAGTTTGGGTTTCCATGCTCAGACTGCTGCCTCCGCGACCCGGCCCCGGATAAACAGAAGAAGATGAGACGAGACGAGATTATGACATTTCATTTTGTCTGGTTTTAATTTGATCTTATTCACAGTTATCTTGCTTTATTATTATCCATCCATCCATCCATCCATCCATCCATCCATCCATTATCTGTAGCTGCTTATCCTGTCCTACAGGGTCGCAGGCAAGCTGGAGCCCATCCCAGCTGACCATGGGTGAGAGGCGGGGTACACCCTGGACAAGTCGCCAGGTCATCGCAGGGCTGACACTATTATTATTATTATTATTATTACTGTAATGCTATTTTCTTTCTGCCTATATATATAGTGCTTCACTATCTACTGATATTTAGTTTAAATTTTATTTCTATGAACCATTTTGCTGCTATACTGTATTTTAATGTATTGTCCAATCTCTATCTTTGTGAGAACCAGGGTGAAGTGTACACTAGGTTATATGAATATGTTTGATTGGCGAAACATCTGCCAAGCCAAGAAGCCTTTATTTCTCACACATACAACTCAAGCACAGACTTAAGCACACAGTGAAATTCCTCCTCTGGATTTAACCCATCTGGAGCAGTGAACACACACATGCACACACACACACACACACACACAAGTGAGCAATGAGCACATACGGTACCCACACCCAGAGCAGTGGGCAGCTATGCTAACAGCACCCGGGGAGCAGTTGGGGGTTAGGTGCCTTGGTCAAGGGCACTTCAGCCCGACCTCAGGCCATGGCTGCCTTATGTTAGCCTCACTGCATGTCTCTGAACTGTGGGGGAAACTGGAGCACCCAGAGGAAACCCACATAGACACAGGGAGAAGATGCAAACTCCACAGAGAAAGGCCTCCGCTTGTTGCTGGGCTCAAACCCAGAGCCTTCTTGCTGTGCTAATCACTACACCACTGTGCCACCCCCTGGATGTTCTACAGTATATTTCTTAATTTAATTAGTTGAAATAGCATAAAAGAGGTGCTGAGCATGTATCGCTGAGGTTGTTGGGGTGATCTAACACACAGAACTGCATGTTCCCCTGGGGGTTGAGTCCATTAGGATGTTTCTCTGACAAGACCAGGACCATGCAGTACCTGAGAATCTTACTCTTATTCATCTCTGTGTCATGTGTGAGATACAACGAAGGAAATGGTTAGTAAAGTGGGCTGTAGGGACAGTGGCCTACAGGCAGCAGGCTGATGATTTTATATATATATATATATATATATATATATATATATATATATATATATACACACACACACACACACACACACACACGTGTGTGTGTAAGAAAGAAAGTGAATCTGAAAGATGAATACAGAGAACTGAAACCTCTTTACAACACATTGTAGTTTATATGCATGTGATTATTATACAGCTGTGTGTGTGTGTGTGTGTGTGTGTGTGTGTGTGTGTGTGTGTGTGTGCACGCGTGTGTGTTTTAAAAAAAAAAGTAGGTGGACTGTCAGCTTACGCTGTTCTGCATTGTTCTCCAGACGCTCCTCTGGGAAGCAGTGAGAGAAATAACACAGAGAGTGAGACATTTCCTGACAGACAACAGAGACAGACAGACAGTCAGACAGACAGATAGACAGACAGTCAGTCAGACAGTTAAACAGATGAGTCAGACAGATGGTCAGACAATCAGACAGACAGACAGTCAAACAGAAGTCAGACAATCAGACAGACAGAGAGGCATAGCCAAACAGAACAGTCCGACAGAAGAGTCAGACAGACAGACAGAAGAATCAGATGGTCAGACAGACAGTCAAACATTACAGTCAGACAGACAGACACAGTCATTCAGATAGACAGTCAGTCAGACAGTCAAACAGAAGAGTCAGACAGATGGTCAGACAATCAGATAGACAGACAGACAGTCAAACAATCAGACAGACAGTCAAACAGAAGGCAGACAGTCAGAGAGACAGATAGTCAAATAGAAGAGTCAGACAGTCAGACAGAGAGACAGAAGAGTCAGACAGACAGAACTGTCAGACAGACAGAAGAGTCAGACAGACAGACAGACAGACAGAAGTGACAGACAGACAGGAGACAGACAGACAGACAGACAGACAGACGAGAGACAGAGAGTCAGACAGACAGAAAGAAGAGACAGACAGAAGAGACAGACAGAGAGTCAGACAGAGAGACAGATGGTCCTACAGTCAATCACTCACCAGTCTATCAAGGCCGGTGCTCTCTAATGGAGGCATGTCTTCAGGACTGTAGGGTTTGAAACGAGCATTAAACACCTCGCGGGTGCTCCGCCCTGACCCGGATCTGACTGGTTTGGGATGACCACAACCTTGAAACACCTTCAAAACAACAGGAACAACAACAAAGTGGTTACCATGCTTACTGTAACAGTCTTTACTGTTAGTAAAGTAACATGTGTCTTGGGTTGTGTCCCAAAAAGCCATATTGTTCTACTAAATAGTGAACCTGAAACAAGGCTTTCCTGACTACATTAATAGTGGCCATTTCCTAAACCTAAAACATCGAATGTGAAAGTAGAACGCTATTAATAGTTTACACTGGGTGAAATTAGGAAATGACCAGAGTAAGAGTATGGTGGTTTGGGACACAGCCCATATGCTACACAATCAATATTACTGTTATAAGACAAGTTATAGTGACACTGTGCATGTGTGTGTGTGTGTGTGTGTACCTTGGCGGAGACTTGTATGCTGTTTTCCTGCATGGTCATGATGGCTTCAGAGATCTTCAAGTCGATGGGCTCCATCACAGCCTCGATGTTAAACGGCCCTTTCAACCTCTCAGCTACCAGGAGCATGGAGTCTACACACACACACACACACACACACACACACACACACACACAAATAACTAGATTTGGATTTGCTGAATTAAGTAAACAGGAGCTAAAAGAGATGGAGAAAAACAGAAGGAGAAAAATAAGGGAAAGAGAAATGAGTGAGAGAAAAGTTAACAAGAAGACAGAGTCATTTATATCCCTTGCCCTATATACCAACTACCGTATATACCAAGTTTCAAGATATTATTTGTCACATTTTTCAAGTTGTGCTGCAGGAAACCAACCCTACCTCTTTACACTGACCTCAGCAGCCCATGGCATAAGCCCACTAGACCTTTGGTCCAAGTGAGCTAAAAATTAAAATTTCTCACATTTCTTAGTATCAAAAGGCACATCTACATTACTTAATCAACACATATACCAACTTTCAAGACCATACCACTCATAGTTTTCAAGTTCTGCTCTGGAAACAAAACCTACCCCTAAGACTAACCTGAGAGACTAAGTGTTTTGCGCACTGTCATTTTGGTGGAGGGTAGAAAACGTCAACACATGGGTGATCACAAGTAATGTTGCTCAGCTGATTAGGTGGGTGGGGACACTCACCTGGTTTGGTGTTTTGGCTTGCCGTTGGCTGGTAATATTCCGTGAAATGTGTTGATAAACGGGAGCGAGCACGCACAGAGACAAAAATCCAATTGCATGCTGGAAGAGCGACGCACATCACCGGTAAGGTGCTGGGTTTAATATTCTCTCGCTGGTTTGTTGTTAACTGCTTGATCGTCAGCTGCTGTTTTTCAACTGGTCAGAAGTTAATGACTTTGTCACTGTGGTCGCTTGGCTAGTGCGTTGTTTTAATCCTCCGATTAATGCTTAAGTTTACTTGTCTGAGATGACGGGACAAACTTTTGAATGGAAGCGCTATTGCACTTTGCTTCCTGATTCGCGTTGCATTCTGGGGGCTGTAGTCGTAGTTATTTCCAGTAGTGCATGATGGGAGATGTGGTTCACTTACTCGGCTTTGTAAATGGGTTCTTGTCTCTGCTACTTTGAACGTGAAAATTGTAGTAATGGCTCTGGTGTTGTGTATGTAACGAAATGGATTAAGTGTAATGTCTGTTGTTTGTTATACAAATTAGCTGTTGTGCATTCTAATGTTGATGTTTATGGATCTTGTTGGTAATGCTTTAAAGATTAATTATTTATACAAGCTGCAGATATTTATACAGTAATTTGCTGATGCTTTAAGGATGCATTTGTGTGTATTTATATGGATTGCTCATTTATATTATAATGACTTTCTATTTGTTATTTATATAATTATGGCATCTAATGCATAGCACAACTTCGGTGTTTTCCACAGGTTTATAACCTGCTGCCGTGTCACAAGTAAAGAGAGAAAAATAAACAAAACATTTTGGACACTGAGTTATACCCAAGTCTCGCTCTTCTAGCGCCCTCTTCGGTGGGGACAAAACCACAGAAAACCGAACACTAAGTCTGAAATTGTTTCCATGGAAACATGAAAAATGAAAATTTCTCAAATTTCTTAGTATGAGAAGACACGTCTACATCGCCTTGTTAACATGGATACCAAGTTTCAAATCCATATCATGAATAGTTTTGGATATATGCTCCAGAAATTAACATTGCTGTTAGAAACTAAGTCAAAATCTATTTATGTAAAAAATTGAAAAATACTTTTTTTTTTTCAAAAATCCAAAATAGCAAAAGGCACCAGGTCACATGTTGCTTGATATGTATACAAAGTTTCATGAAGATATCTTCAGTAGTTTTAAAGATATGGCTCAGAAACGAAAACGTGACCAGACAGATGGGCGGAACCCGTTTCTATTTCCCCCTCCAAACTTCGTTTGCATGGGATATAAAGTGAAAAGGTGAGGGAAGGAGAGAAAAATAAAGAAGGATAGGGAAGAGAGCACAGAGCACTAAAAAGAATGAGAGAAATATGAACCAATGTGAGTAACGCAAACAATGGAACTAAGAAAGTTCAGGTAGGTAAAGGTAAGATATGATGGGGATGAACAAAATCTAAAGGAAGGATGGAGAAGTGAAAAAAAAAGACACTGGGGAAATAAGAATAATTAAAGACAAAAGATTTAATAAAGAGAGGCTAGAGAAATACGAGTGAGTAACACAAATAATGGAAAGAAAGAAAGAGAAGGAAAATGAAAGAAAGAGCAGGAAAAATAAAGAAAGAAACAACGAAAAAAGAAATAAAGCAAAAGAGTTGGAGAAAGAAAGAAAGAGCAGGAAAAATAAAGAAAGAAACAAAGAAAGATAAATAAAGCAAAAGAGTTGGGAAAAGAAAGAAAGAAAGAGAGAAGGAAAATGAAAGAAAGAGCAGGAAAAATAAAGAAAGAAACAACGAAAAAAGAAATAAAGCAAAAGAGTTGGAGAAAGAAAGAAAGAAAAGGTAGTTAA
The DNA here is from genome assembly GCF_027579695.1 of Neoarius graeffei. Lineage (NCBI taxonomy): Eukaryota > Metazoa > Chordata > Actinopteri > Siluriformes > Ariidae > Neoarius > Neoarius graeffei. The sequence goes on from NC_083586.1 coordinate 12,834,991, forward strand.
AGAAAAGATATGCAGGGGATGAAAAAATAAAAAAAAAGGATGGAGAGGTGAAAAAGGATGGAGGGGGGAAATAGGAATAATTAAAGAATAATGATGAAATAAAGAAAGAGAGGACAGAGAAATAAAAAAGCAAAGCAAAGAAAAAACAAAAGAAAAAAAGCATTAAACATATGAATGGAGAAAAAAGACAGGACAGGTGGAGGATGGTCGAGGTAAAAAAAAGCAAAGAATGGAAGGACAGAAATTAAAAAGTGATAAAAGAAAGAAAGAAAGAAAGTCAAGTATAATTAATAGAAAAAAGATAAAGAGTGGGAAAAGCAAGAACAGTGGAAGGCAAGAGAGGAATGTTTGTCCCTTCCCAATCACCTCTTCTTATATTCCAAACTCAATGTTTTAACTCTGGAAACATTCGTTAGTACGCTCTTGACACCTTGACGTCTTCCTGTCCAGACGATATAGTGTGCACTTGCAGCATAAGATGCTCTACAAGCCACGCCCACTCTGTTCCTCAGTCTGTGACACAGCAACCTGTTAGTGTGTGTATGTGTGTCCTTCACCCAAATATCTCCTGAACGTCCCATCCTGTCTCTGCAGTCAATAGTGTGGATGGACGCTGTGCCGCTCTCACAGTTCAGTCATTAAATCTCTGTTATTAATTTGTGCTCGTAGAGAACCTATTACCACAGCTGGAGTGAGACTATCGATCCAAGTGCACTCTGGATGAATGAGGGCGGCATGAAAGTGTTTGATCTTTTCATTTAGGCCCACTCCTGAATGCTAGAACCGCCTGCAGGTGTCTCGCTCTTTCATTACAGTGAGAGAGAGACAAACTGAGAGAGAGGAAGCGAGTGAGAGAGAGGAAGATTTAAGACTTGATTGTCAATTAGGGCTTTGAAAGAGGAAGTGAACGAGCGAGTGCTGTTGAAAAAATATGGCTGCAGGCTTCAGGCACAAAATGGAAAAATGAAATAACAGCAAACGTAATTAACGTTGAGAGGTCAGAGTGACTCGGGAGATTTAATAACGGAGAAAAACACATTAGGCTCAATAGTGATGTGCCTCCGTCTTCAGAGATAAAAAAATTTAATCTGTAGAACAAATAGCCAACTTCATAATATCTGCCCTGGACATACATCATTAACACCCCCCCCCCCTTTTTTTTAAATTACAGGTAAGCTCTAGCTAGCCTTAAGCTTTCTCAGCGATGGTTTAAAATGGCATGACCAATAGAATTTAGCGTTTAATTTTAAGTTTAAGTCTAAAATTTATTTACAAACTCCTAAATGCAATCATTTTTGACTCAAGCCTGTTTTTTCCTCTTAAAATTCTGAAAATGATTGTTATTTATTTTCTAAACATTTTTTCCCCAAACCTTCCCTCCATGCCATCTTCACCAAGGGTGCCAATAATTCTGGAGCAAGTAGTTTCTAACATCAGCTATCTGGCTCCACCTACTATTCTACATTTTTTCTTCCCATCGTCCATGCTCTCTTTTCTAAAATGGTGTCCAAACCACTTTCTTCTCGAGACCCCTCGTGAATTTTTTTTATCCTTGTCCAAACCACGCCCCACATTTCAAAACCCCACCCTTTCATGAACATTTTTCTCGAGCCCTTCTTTCAGCCGTCTTTTCTTTTCACAACTGAATTAGATCGGAGGGAAATATAACCAGGTTTTGTCTTTCAACACTCCACCCACTTGTCGAGCCTCCTCCCATTTTATAAAACCTATCCTACTTTTCTAAGCCAAACCACACCCCTTTTCCCATTCCAGGTAAGTATTTTGCCACATTTTTTCATATCTCTGTACCCAATTTCCAGACCATTTCTTGATTTTGGCCTCAAACCACTCCACCTTTTTATGGAAATATTCTAGAGGTGTTTAGAACCATGACGTCTTCTTCAGGGTTATCGGTTATTAGTAGTTGTAGTTGGGTTCTCTGGGTTCTTCCCACTGTCCAAAAACAAGCAGACTGATGGACTGGCTATGCTTACTTGCCCCGACATGTGGTGATTAAGTCTGCGAATGGTGCCCTGTCACAGGCTAGTATCCCATCCGCATGGATTCTTCTGCCTCGTGGCTTCAGGTCCACAATGTTCAGGATAAAGCAGTTGCTAAAGATAAACAAATTAATGATTTTTTTCCCCCCAGAAGCTCTGAGCTGTCTGAGGAAGAAGACAAACAGAACTGCTTTTTTATTTGTAAATTCTGTGAAGCAGCGCAGAGCGAGTGAATCACCGACATGCCGCAGGGGGGAAACCAGGACATGTTTATTCTTTATTTTATTTTCAGGATTTGAAACCCGTCAAAGACTCTGCATTCACCTCAAACTATCTGTACTGGAAAGTTTGCTCTCGTTGAGATCTGAGTTGCAGAGCATTGCAAGGTATGATGCTTTGCCTTGAAATGACTTCAGAAACGGCTTTTAATATTAGTTCCACATTATAACTTTGTCTAAAATAGAAAGCACTGAAGAGAGTGCCTAGAGAGGCAGGTTTACTCACACTTATCTGGGTCGAATGTTGCAATTTCCAGTTTAATCTTCATTTTATTAACTATCTGAATGGTTTGGTTAATTGATTGGTGGATAGAGTCAGAGGTAATTAGTGGGTGGAGTGGACACGAAGCAGTTAGTGTGGTGGGTGGAGACTGAAATAATTAGTGAATAAAGTGTGTGGAGCCAGAATTAATAAATGGATGTGCTTGGTGGAGTCGACAGTAATTACTGTGGTGGGTGGAGTCAGTAGCATCTACTGGGATGGGTGGATTCTGCAGTAGTTAGTTGATGTAAAGGGTGGGTGGAGTCATTAGTAATTAGTGTGTATAGTGGGAGAAGTGAACAGTAATTAGTGAATGTGGTAAAGGCTGCAGTAATTAGTGGGTGTGTTGGAGTCTGAAATAATTAGTAAGTGTGGTAGGAGGAGTCAGAAGTAAGTAGTGTAATGGTTCATGTAATGGATGGAGCCAGAAGTAATTAGTGTGGTGGGTGGAGGCAAAAGTAATTAGAAACTGCAGTGGGTGGAGTGAACAATACTTTGTGAGTGGGGTGGGTGGAGCCAGAAGTAATTAGTGTGGTGGGTGGAGGCAAAAGTAATTAGAAACTGCAGTGGGTGGAGTGAACAATACTTTGTGAGTGGGGTGGGTGGAGCCAGAAGTAATTAGTGTGGTGGGTGGAGGCAAAAGTAATTAGAAACTGCAGTGGGTGGAGTGAACAATACTTTGTGAGTGGGGTGGGTGGAGTCAAAAATACTGGGTTTGGTGGGGGAATTCATAAATAATTAGGGGTGGACAAAGTACCCAACTTCATTACTCAAGCCAAAGTACAGATTCCACTGGTCAAATGTTACTCCGATACAAGTTGTATAGTCAAATTTTTACTTAAGTTGAAGTACTAAAGTACTTGTTTTTAAAAATACTTTTTTTTTTAATTGTCACACTCCTCCCTACCCCCACAAAGCAGCATGGTAATGTTCTGACCCAGCTCTGGCAGTGTGTGTACACATGTATGTGTACAGTGGTGCTTGAAAGTTTGTGAACCCTTTAGAATTTTCTATATTTCTGTATAAATATGACCTAAAACATCATCAGATTTTCACACAAGTCCTAAAAGTAGATAAAGAGAACCCAGTTAAACAAATGAGACAAAAATATTATACTTGGTCATTTATTTATTGAGGAAAATGATCCAATATTACATATCTGTGAGTGGCAAAAGTATGTGAACCTCTAGGATTAGCAGTTAATTTGAAGGTGAAATTAGAGTCAGGTGTTTTCAATCAAGGGGATGACAATCAGGTGTGAGTGGGCACCCTGTTTTATTTAAAGAACAGAGATCTATCAAAGTCTCATCTTCACAACACATGTTTGTGGAAGTGTATCATGGCACGAACAAAGGAGATTTCTGAGGACCTCAGAAAAAGCATTGTTGATGCTCATCAGGCTGGAAAAGGTTTCAAAACCATCTCTAAAGAGTTTGGACTCCACCAATCCACAGTCAGACAGATTGTGTACAAATGGAGAAAATTCAAGACCATTGTTACCCTGCCCAGGAGTGGTTGACCAACGAAGATCACTCCAAAAGCAAGGAGTGTAATGGTTGGCGAGGTCACAAAGGACCCCAGGGTAACTCCTAAGCAACTGAAGGCCTCTCTCACATTGGCTAATGCTAATGTTCATGAGTCCACCATCAGGAGAACACTGAACAACAATGATGTGCATGGCAGGGTTGCAAGGAGAAAGCCACTGCTCTCCAAAAAGAACATTGCTGCTCATCTGCAGTTTGCTAAAGATCACGTGGACAAGCCAGAAGGCTATTGGAAAAATGTTTTGTGGATGGATGAGACCAAAATAGAACTTTTTGGTTTAAATGAGAAGCATTATGTTTGGAGAAAGGAAAACACTGCATTCCAGCATAAGAACCTTATCCCATCTGTGAAACATGGTGGTGGTAGTATCATGGTTTGGGCCTGTTTTGCTGCATCTGGGCCAGGACGGCTTGCCATCATTGATGGAACAATGAATTCTGAATTATACCAGTGAATTCTAAAGGAAAATGTCAGGACATCTGTCCATGAACTGAATCTCAAGAGAAGGTGGGTCATGCTGCAAAACAACGACCCTAAGCACACAAGTCGTTCTACCAAAGAATGGTTAAAGAAGAATAAAGTTAATGTTTTGGAATGGCCAAGTCAAAGTCCTGACCTTAATCCAATGGAAATGTTGTGGAAGGACCTGAAGCGAGCAGTTCATGTGAGGAAACCCACCAACATCCCAGAGTTGAAGCTGTTCTGTACGGAGGAACGGGCTAAAATTCCTCCAAGCCGGTGTGCAGGACTGATCAACAGTTACCGGAAACATTTAATTGCAGTTATTGCTGCACAAGGGGGTCACACCAGATACTGAAAGCAAAGGTTCACATACTTTTGCCACTCACAGATATGCAATATTGGATCATTTTCCTCAATAAATAAATGACCCAGTATAATATTTTTGTCTCATTTGTTTAACTGGGTTCTCTTTATCTACTTTTAGGACTTGTGTGAAAATCTGAGGATGTTTTAGGTCATATTTATGCAGAAATATAGAAAATTCTAAAGGGTTCACAAACTTTCAAGCACCACTGTATGTTAATCAGGAAGATGGTGGAATAGCTGTAAATGCTGCGTGCTCATAAAATAAAAATGACAATCCAACCGGATTAAAACCCAGTTGCACATCTCGAGCTTAATAACTGCCCAACAGCAACACTGCTTTCAGCAAGACAAAAAAATGCAAGACCATCATCTGACATCAAAACAAAAAATTCCAACAATTTGTTGTAACTGACTAGTACAATACTGTCCATCTCACAGGTCTCGTGTATGTGTGCGTACATGCGTGTGTGCATGCGTAACTGCATGTATTCACGCACATATGAATCTGCCTGTGGAATCATGGTGGTATAACATTAAGCTAGCTAGTCAGTGAAGCTCCACCTGACATGCTAGCAAACTCTTTTCAAACTCTAAATCATATTGGGTAGCTAACATTACTAGAAAAGAGAGATTTCTACATTTTGTTTATTTGGCAAGATTATCCTAAAACATATTTCTGAAAGGACTTCAGAGAAGTTAACGTTATTCATGTTAGTGTAACTCCATTTTTACATGCTAACTAACAGTGTCCAAGTTAACTAGCTATTTGTAAATGTTAGCCGTGGACAAGGCGATGGCAACTTGGCGGGCAAATCCATAGAAAGGCATTTGACTAACCAGACTGCATAGCAATTGCAACGTTATCGCTCACTCTCAAAGCACAGACAACTTCATGGCACGCTTTCTCTTGGAATAAAACGTTTATATACCTCAATATGCTTCCGCAGGTTGGACAGCAAGTTTTTGTAGGCTGTGATGTGCTCCGTTTTAGGTAAACAAAGGAAACATTTAAAATAAAACAAATCTTTAATCCTTTCAGAAAACTGAAACATGGGTTCTAGCAAAAACCATGAGTGCATGCGTTCTCCAGAGGAACCGTCTCCTTCCATTCTGCCATCAACTGATCATGTTCAAATAATGCCACTGAGAAATCACTGAACTTGATTTTATATAGTCTATGGACGTGACGTGACCCTAGTGATTACTGATAGGTTGTCTCAGCGTCACCTGCGAAAAAACCAATCACATTTTAGAAAAGAAAAGAAAAAAAAACATCCACTTTCAAAGCTGCTTCACAGTAACGAGTAACGAGGACCTTGATAGAAATGTAGTGGAGTGAAAAGTATGATATTTGCCTTTCAAATGTAGTGAAGTTAAAGTGATAAGTTGTCAAAAAAAATAATACTCAAGTGTACTTAAGTACAGTACTCAAGTAAATGCACTTCGTTACTGTCCACCTCTGTAAATAATTAGTGGATATGGTGGGTGGAGTCAAAAATAATTAGTGGATATTGTGGGTGGAGTCAAGTTTATTGTGGTGGGTGGAAGCAAAATACAGTACTGTGCCAAAGTCTTTTTTCAGTATAACCTCTGTTCTAGATTTTTTTTTTTTTTCAGATTTAGTGGGACTGCAAGCTCACTGGAATGCTATCCAACATTTCTTCATTTGTTTCTTGGTCTTTCTTTACTTTTTTCTACTTAATTTCTTCATATTTGTTCTTTCTTTCATTCTTCCTTTCTTTATTCTTTTGTCTTTTTTCCATGATTCTTCCCCCCCATCATGACTTCCAAATGTTTTGAGAAGGTTAAATATATTGCATCTCTTCAACGTTAAGTCGATCATTTATCTGTCATTTACGTTCAGCTCCTGCTGCTTCACTTTTTCCGTGAACAAAGTGAAATTACGAGTTAGATCTGAAATAGACCGGCTCCTAATTAAGGTGTTGTAATTGCAACTATTTTTTAAGTGTGTGAGGTAAAAACAGGAGTGCAGGATGAGGAAGCGGTGTATCCTGGAATGCTTCATGTTTAAAATGCCGCAGTTGGGTGTTACAGCGAGTTTAACCACAGGCATGCTGATTGAATGTTTTCTCTGAGTAAACACTTCATTTTATTTATTTCCTTGGAGGAAACGCCACAGCTGTCGCATAGCTAAAAAGGAGATCAGGAACACGGTCCAAATGTGTACTGCTGCCTACTTCTATACACACTACAGGGGATATACAGTGGTGCTTGAAAGTTTGTGAACCCTTTAGAATTTTCTATATTTCTGTATAAAGATGACCTAAAACATCATCAGATTTTCACACAAGTCCTAAAAGCAGATAAAGAGAACCCAGTTAAGCAAATGAGACAAAAATATTATACTTGGTCATTTATTTATTGAGGAAAATGATCCAATATTACATATCTGTGAGTGGCAAAAGTATGTGAACCTCTAGGATTAGCAGTTAATTTGAAGGTGAAATTAGAGTCAGGTGTTTTCAATCAATGGGATGACAATCAGGTGTGAGTGGGCACCCTGTTTTATTTAAAGAACAGGGATCTATCAAAGTCTGATCTTCACAACACATGTTTGTGGAAGTGTATCATGGCACGAACAAAGGAGATTTCTGAGGACCTCAGAAAAAGCATTGTTGATGCTCATCAGGCTGGAAAAGGTTTCAAAACCATCTCTAAAGAGTTTGGACTCCACCAATCCACAGTCAGACAGATTGTGTACAAATGGAGGAAATTCAAGACCATTGTTACCCTGCCCAGGAGTGGTTGACCAACAAAGATCACTCCAAAAGCAAGGAGTTTAATGGTTGGCGAGGTCACAAAGGACCCCAGGGTAACTTCTAAGCAACTGAAGGCCTCTCTCACATTGGCTAATGTTAATGTTCATGAGTCCACCATCAGGAGAACACTGAACAACAATGATGTGCATGGCAGGGTTGCAAGGAGAAAGTCACTGCTCTCCAAAAAGAACATTGCTGCTCATCTGCAGTTTGCTAAAGATCACGTGGACAAGCCAGAAGGCTATTGGAAAAATGTTTTGTGGACGGATGAGACCAAAATAGAACTTTTTGGTTTAAATGAGAAGCATTATGTTTGGAGAAAGGAAAACACTGCATTCCAGCATAAGAACCTTATCCCATCTGTGAAGCATGGTGGTGGTAGTATCATGGTTTGGGCCTGTTTTGCTGCATCTGGGTCAGGACAGCTTGCCATCATTGATGGAACAATGAATTCTGAATTATACCAGTGAATTCTAAAGGAAAATGTCAGGACATCTGTCCATGAACTGAATCTCAAGAGAAGGTGGGTCATGCAGCAAGACAACGACCCTAAGCACACAAGTCGCTCTACCAAAGAATGGTTAAAGAAGAATAAAGTTAATGTTTTGGAATGGCCAAGTCAAAGTCCTGACCTTAATCCAATGGAAATGTTGTGGAAGGACCTGAAGCGAGCAGTTCATGTGAGGAAACCCACCAACATCCCAGAGTTGAAGCTGTTCTGTACGGAGGAACGGGCTAAAATTCCTCCAAGCCAGTGTGCAGGACTGATCAACAGTTACCGGAAACGTTTAGTTGCAGTTATTGCTGCACAAGGGGGTCACACCAGATACTGAAAGCAAAGGTTCACATACTTTTGCCACTCACAGATATGCAATATTGGATCATTTTCCTCAATAAATAAATGACCCAGTATAATATTTTTGTCTCATTTGTTTAACTGGGTTCTCTTTATCTACTTTTAGGACTTGTGTGAAAATCTGATGATGTTTTAGGTCATATTTATGCAGAAATATAGAAAATTCTAAAGGGTTCACAAACTTTCAAGCACCACTGTACACGCATTGAACGCTATACTAATACTGGGTGGGGCTCTCAAAACAGCTTTGATTCTTCATGGCATGGATTCCACATGATGTTGGAAACATTCCTGTGAGATTCTGGTCCATGTTAGCATGATTGTATTCCACAATTCGTGCAGATTTTTTCATTGTCATGTTCATGAAACCAGTTTGGCTTTGTGACATGATGCATTATCATGTTGGAAGTAGCCAGCAAAAGGTCAAATTTGGCCATGAAGGAATGTACGTGGCATTCAAGCCATGATTGATTGGTATTAACCAGCCAAAGAAAACATTCCCCACACCAACACACAACCTCCACCAGCTTGGCAGGTTGGATTCATGGCAGGTTGGGTTCATGGGTTCACGCTGTTGGCATATCTTATTCTTTTTATATTTGTATATGTAAATACTTAATTTATTTTAATTTATCGAGAAGATTCTTTTCTCCGTTTATCTGTAATGATGCTGCTGGAATCTTAATTTCCCTGAGGGAACCCTCCCAAGGGGATCAATAAAGTTTTATCTAATCTAATCTAATCTAAATACTGATAACACCATCTGTGTGCCTGAGCATAAATTGAGATTCATCAGACTAGGCTACACCCGATATGGTCTTTTGCTGTTATAGCCCATCCACCTTAAGGTTTCATGTGTTGTCCATTCGGAGATGCTTTTCTGCTCACCACAGTTCTACAGAGTGGTTATCTGAGTTACTGTAGCCTGGCAGTTCAAACCACTCTAGCCATTCTTTATTGTCCTTTCTCATCAACAAGGCATTTCCCTCTGCAGAACTGCTGCTCACTGGATTTTTTTTTTCACCATTCTGAGTAAACTCTAGAGACTGCTGTGGGTGAAAATCCCAGGAGATCAGCAGTTATAGAAATATTCAATCCAGCCCATCTGGCGCCAACAATCATGATTGGTGTGAACATTATCTGAAGCTGCTGGCCCGTATCTGCCTGATTTTATGCATTGCACTGTGACCATATGATTGGCTGATTAAATAATTTGCATGAACGAGTAGGTGTACAGGGTTAGTGAGCGAGAGAGTGTGTGTGTGTGTGTGTGTACACAGTAGTGTGCGAAAGTCTTGGGCACAGGTAAAGAAATGCTGTAGACCAAAAATGGCTTAAAAATAATGAAATTACATGTTTCAACATTAAAAAAATACTATAAACAGTAATCAGTTAGCTATAATAAATGAAACAAGGTCAATATTTGGTGTGAGACAACCCTTTGCTTTAAAAAAAAATGGTAGTCTCAGGTACAATGAGTGCAGTTTTATGAGGAAAGGAGTTGTAGGTTTTATTGAGCATCTTACAGAACCAGAAACAGTTCTTCTGGACACTTTGGCTGTCAGACTCACTTCTTAATTTTGCACCAAAACCCAGAAGCCTTCATTATGTTTTCTTTTTTAATCTGAAAAGTGGTCTCTTGTGGAATATGCTGCTCAGATACAAACTTTTTTTTCTCTAACATTTCTTTGTGCTGGAAAAACGAATGTTTGGACTCTAAAATGTTTTTGTGCTGACTTGATGGAAAGACAGCGACGGTATGAGAGTGAGACAGAGAGTGAGACAGTGTAAGAGTGAGACAAACAGGATGAAAGAGAGCAACGGATGGTGTGATGGTGTGAATGAAACACTTTATCTGTCTCTGCATCTCTGTCGGGGTTTGTAACTGTCAAATCCATCACCACCGTCGCACGCGCCATCACTCCACAGAGAGAAAGACAGACAAGGAGAGAGAGACAGAGAGGGAAGCAGAGAGATGGACAGATCTCGGATAACAAGGAAGTCAGAGTGAGTGAACATGTGGGAACGAGGGATGCAGAGATGGGAAAGATAAAGAGTCATCCTACACTGATTATTCAAGATACAAACAAACATAGCAGAAATAGAAAAAGATTGTGTTGTTTTGATATTACTTCTCGCTTTACCTGCACCGAGAAAGAAATAAAAGTAAAGACAGAGGGATTAAATAAATACACAGATAAGATAAAAGAGAAAAAATAAAGGACGAAGTAATGACAGAAATAAATAGATAAAGCAAAGTGAAGCACAGACGGATGAAATGGATAAAAATAATAAAAGGAAGCTAAAAACAAAGCAGGGAAAAAAGTAAAGGATGGAGGGACACAAGGATGAAAAAAGAAAGAAAAAAGGAAAGAAAGGCAAATTAAAAAGAGAACAGGTAAAGAAAAGATACAATAAAAAAGAAAAACAAAAGCAAAGGATGGCACGCTGAAAAACAAAGGTTAGAAAGCAAAAATAGAAACCATTAAAGGAATGAAGATGAAATAAAGACAAAGGATAGAGAAATATAGTCATTATCTCTAGCCGCTTTATCCTGTTCTACAGGGTCGCAGGCAAGCTGGAGCCTATCCCAGCTGACTACGGGCGAAAGGCGGGGTACACCCTGGACAAGTCGCCAGGTCATCACAGGGCCGACACATAGACACAGACAACCATTCACACCTACGGTCAATTTAGAGTCACCAGTTAACCTAACCTGCATGTCTTTGGACTGTGCGGGAAACCGGAGCACCCGGAGGAAACCCACGCGGACACGGGGAGAACATGCAAACTCCGCACAGAAAGGCCCTCGCCGGCCACGGGGCTCGAACCCAGGACCTTCTTGCTGTGAGGCGACAGCGCTAACCACTACACCACCGTGCCGCCCGGATAGAGAAATAAAAAAAAAGGAAAGCTAAAAGGACATACAAACAAAGCAGAGAAAGCGAAAACACATTAAGGCATGAACAGAAGAAAAAAGACAGGATGTGAGAAAAGGAAAGGATGGAGACACAAAGAGGAAAAATGAAAAGTATTCATTAAAGAAGTAAAGAACAGAAAAATAACGAAAGAAGATAAGACATGGCAAAGAACGAGAACAAAATAAAGAAGAGAAAAAAAAAATAAATAAGTTTGCTGTATCAGTGACATTAGCACTAATCAGCTAAGTGTGTGTGTGTGTGTGTGTCAGAGGTGGACAAAGTACCCAACTTCATTACTCAAGTCAAAGTACAGATCCCGCTGGCCAAATGTTACTCCGATACAAGTGAAAGTTGTACAGTCAAATTTTTACTTAAAGGCGTCGTGCGGTAATTTCAGCAATCAGGCTATATCATGTGTCAAAATGTCGGGTTTGGTGGGTTATTCAAGCCCCTCGGTTTCCCGCGATCTCAGTGTCACGATGCGCCCGCTACAAGCATTTAAAGTTGACGCGCACAGCCAAATTTAGGCAGCCAGCCGTTAACTAGGTCAACTTATGTGTGACGTCATACCAGTAACCTCCCTTGGGTGATGCTGGCCTGTCCCCATGTTTTCTCTATAGCGTGCGTTTACCAGAGTTGTTTACATTGCGGATTTTGTGGATTTATTCAGTTTGTGGATAGTTTTGAACACTCAAAACACTATGAAATGATGTATTAATATTCTGTGATACAAAATGCCTAATCGGTGTGTTGTGTTTGGCTGTAACAACGAACACTGAACACTATTTGTGACTGTTATCAATGGATCTGATTTAAAGGTCATGGCTAGGTATTGATAGAAAAAAATTATTTTTTTAAAAACACATTGTGGCAGCGGGGGCGTGGTCAAGCGCCGGTCTGTGACAGGAAGGCGGAGCCAGGGAAGGTGAGTGGCAGAATCATTACACCTGACGGTAATTAACCTGTGTTTTCCCAGTAACCGCGCCCTATTTAAGGAGGCAGAGGGAGAGCTCATCCCGGGACAAGAACACAGTGTGTGTGTTTCGCTATCAGATTAAAACTGGCGGTTATACTGAAAAGTCTGGCAATAAAAAGCCTATTTGCATCTGAAGCGTTGTCCTGCCGTCCTCTGTGCTCCACCCACACTTCAGAGAGCTCTACAGTGGTGCCAAAACCCGGGACAAGGTGGAGCACCAACCTCGCAGCCCCATGGAATCCTCCCCGTTCGCGGACCTGGTCCACGCCCTCGCCACGGCTCAGCAAAGCCAGCACCAGGCGCTCGTCACGCTCCGAAAGGAGCAAGAGCGGCGCTTCGAAGCCCTGGTGCTGGCCCAGCAGGAAGATCGCGAGGCGTTCCGGCATCTCCTCGCGTCGGCGGGGTCCACCAGCGCCCCGGCCGCGGGCCCGTCTCCCCTCACCATGACCAAGATGGGCCCGCAGGACGACCCCGAGGCGTTTCTCACATTGTTCGAGCAGGTCGCCGAAGCCTCGGGGTGGCCGATGGAGCGGCGCGCCTCCTCCCCCTCCTGATGGGAGAGGTGCAGCTGGCCGCGCTATAACTCCCCGCCGGCCTACGCGGACCTTCGCCGGGCCGTCCTCCAGCGCGTGGGGCGCACGCCAGAACAACAGCGCCAGCGCTTCCGCACGCTGGAGGACGGCCCGGCGAAGGTCCGCGTAGGCCAGCCGGCGGGGAGTTATAGCGCGGCCAGCTGCGCCTCTCCCGTCAGGAGGGGGAGGAGGCGCGCCGCGTGCTCCTCCATCGGCCACCCTGAGGCTTCGGCGACCTGCTCGAACAATGTGAGAAACGCCTCGGGGTCGTCCTGCGGGCCCATCTTGGTCACGGTGAGGGGAGACGGGCCCGCGGCCGGGGTGCTGGTGGACCCCGCCGACGCGAGGAGATGCCGGAACGCCTTGCGATCTTCCTGCTGGGCCAGCACCAGGGCTTCGAAGCGCCGCTCTTGCTCCTTTCGGAGCGTGACGAGGGCCTGGTGCTGGCTTTGCTGAGCCGTGGCGAGGGAGGATTCCATGGGGCTGCGAGGTTGGTGCTCCACCTTGTCCCGGGTTTTGGCACCACTGTAGAGCTCTCTGAAGTGTGGGTGGAGCACAGAGGACGGCAGGACAACGCTTCAGATGCAAATAGGCTTTTTATTGCCAGACTTTTCAGTATAACCGCCAGTTTTAATCTGATAGCGAGACACACACTGTGTTCTTGTCCCGGGATGCGCTCTCCTCTGCTCTGCCTCCTTAAATAGGGCGCGGTGACTGGGAAAACACACAAAACACAGGTTAATTACCGTCAGGTGTAATGATTCTGCCACTCACCTTCCCTGGCTCCGCCTTCCTATCACAGACCGGCGCTTGACCACGCCCCCGCTGCCACACACGTTTTAAGTGTTTCTATGTATCAATCATTAATTGTACAAAATGATTTTCATACATTTATGTATTTGTCATATCTTTCTTTGTCACATGAAGTGTTGTCTTGATAACACATGTGGCACATAATTTTAGCAAATGGATGACAGAAGATTAATTGAAAGATTTATGCCACAGAGCTGCCTTTAACTAATAATTATCACTTATTACTGACGATTGTACGTTTACTAAACAATACAATACAAAGCTCAATACTCCCAGCCTATAACATACTGAATATCAAGTTAAAATCAACCGCAATAAAAGGAAAATGATGAAAACTGGAATATCAAGGGGTCTACTGTATCAGAAGGCCCACTGCATTTCGCGAGATCGCAAGCTGTCAAGTTGCTAGAATTCAATCTTTCTAGCTCTACTTTCACCCCCTACAGCTATCAGTATTACACATAATCATAGATTAATCACACAGCATTCTAATTCAAGTGAAAATGGTCTTTAAAAATACACACAAGTAGTGATTTAGTCAGAGAAACCAACCAAAACAAGTCTTCAAGTCGCCGGTCTTCTTCATTCTCGTCTTCGTTTCTGTCGTCGTCAGAACTGTCCTCATTTTCTTCTTCTGATGAGCGCTCAGGTTCAAATCTGTAAGGCTGGATACCACCAGGACATTCAGCTCTCAAAATCTCTACTTGTGGGCCATTTTCTTCTTCTGTATCGGTAAAATCAAAGCTAATTTCCTCAGCATCGCTCCTATTTTCTGGTGTGTCCGTCATTGCAACTGCACCGAGTGGTTACTGGTATGACGTCACGCAGCTGTTCCATTGACCGAGAGGGGGCGCTGCGAACGCGGAAAATTTCAAGTGATGGGCATGATCAAATAAGGACCGATTACAACCGTGGGAAGCTTTTGAAAAATCGACGGTCAATTTATTTCGAATCTCGAAAGCATTTTGGTGCAGAATAATGCGACTTTTATCGCCACTGCGTGACGCCTTTAAGTTAAAGTACTAAAGTACTTGCTTTTAAAAATACTCAAGTATTAAAAGTACATTTTCTGTCAACGCATTGTTGTATTATTGCTACAGCACTGACAAAACCTACTGAAGCAACCGACTGGATTTACTGACTAACTTGTAGAACCTGTAGAGTAAACACCTAGTAGAACGTTACAAAATGAAACAACTGAACTGACAAAGCTCCATTGTCATTTTAATTTTTTAAAATTTTATTTTAACACTCCTACCCACCCCCACGAATCAGCATGGTAGTGTTCTGACCCAGCTCTGGCAGTGTCAGAATCATCAATACAATGCTAGCTAGTTTTTCTCTTTGGCTACTGGTAAAAAATACGTAGTAACTATCGTAATTATGCAAGGTCACAAAAGCTACAATGTTGACATTACCAAAAACAGAAATGTGAATTCACAAAATGAACGCATGTGGTGCCATCATGGTGGTTTAATGTTAAGCTAGCTAGTCAGTGAAGCTCCACCTGACATACTAGCAAACTCTTTTCAAACTCTAAATCATACTGGATCGCTAACGCTACTAGAAAAGAAATATTTCTACATTCTGTTTATTTGGCAAGATTATCCTAAAACATTTCTGAAAGGACTTCAGATAAGTTAGCATTATTCATGTTAGCGTAACTCTGTTTTTACATGCTAACTAGCAGTGTCCAAGTTAACTAGCTATGTGTTAGCGTTAGCCGTGGACAAGGTGATGGCAACTTGGTGGGCAAATCCATAGAAAGTCATTTGACTAACCAGACTGCACAGCTATTGCAACATTATCGCTCGCTCTCAAAGCACAGACAACTTTGTTGCAAGCTTTCTCTTGGAACAAAACATTTACACACCTCAATATGCTTCCGCAGGTTGGACGGTGAGTTTTTGTAGGCCGTGATGTGGTTTGTTTTTGGCAAACAAAGCGAACATTTAAAACGAAATGAATCTTTAATCCTTTCAGAAAACTGAAACATGGGTTCGAGGCCATGAGTGTGTGCATTCCCCAGAAGAACTGCCTCCTCCCATTCTGCCCGTCAACTGATTGTGTTCAAATAATGCTGCGGAGAAATCACTGAACTTGATTTTATACAGTCTATGGATGTGACGTGACCCTAGTGATTACTGATAGACTGTCTCGGTGTCACCTGCGAAAAAAACAATCACGTTTTAGAAAAGAAAAGAAAAAAACATCCACTTTCAAAGCTGCTTCATAGCAACGAGTAACGAGGACCTTGATAGAAATGTAGTGGAGTGAAAAGTACGATATTTGCCTTTCAAATGTAGTGAAGTAAATTAATACTCAAGTAAACTACAGATACTCAAAAAGTGCACTTAAGTACAGTACTCAAGTAAATGCACTTCGTTACTGTCCACCGCTGGTGTGTGTGTGTGTGTGGCTCGCTGACAGATTCCCACTCAACTTTACATGGATGTGTTTAATATAATGTTATTCAGTTTTCCTCCTTTAACTATCTCCGCCCACTTCATCCCTGGTTCTTGCGCTCAGGCTCCTGTTTGTGTGTATTTTTACTTGCTTTTTCACTGACAGGAAGTATCAGTGTGCTTGTGGTGGGCTCGCAGCCGCCTCAGGTTTCTGCTCCACATCAAAACCGCGCGATTAAAAAGAAATGAGTCACTAAAATCAATGCGGATCACTTACACTGCGGTGACAACAGACTCGCTAACAGCAACGCGAGCTGAAAACTTAATTAGCCATGAAAATGAGCAGGAGAGAGAGAGAGAGATGGATGATGCTAGGTTGCCTGACCTGTCCATATAGTCTTTATTGAACTGTTAGTTTGTAGTTAGCTTGTTTACTGGAATGCTAGTTTATGAAGCTAGTTCATGTTTTAGCAAATGGCGTACCCTTAGCAAAAAGAAGTTTATTCAAGTGTACTATGAGTATACTTATTTTTTACTAAAACTGAGGAAGTATACTTGAAGTTGACTTTTTATAAACTATATTTTATATACTTAAGAATAGTATAGTGAAGTATACTTGGCTTATACTGAAAAGTATAAACAAAAGTCTAAGACTAAGTACATTAATACTAAGACTTACACGTATACTTTAATACTAAAACTTATACTTTAGTATACTTTTCACGTTTTTCTGCCACAAAGGACTAATACTTAGTATATCTTGCTCCAAGTGCATAATAAGGTCAAGTCACTGACTCATGCTTAACATTTAATTTATATATTAATATAATATAATGCTGGAGTTTAAAACTTTACAGTATATAGTATGTGTGCTCAATTGCATTATCTTTATGTACCTTAAAATCATACACAAAAACAGAAAAACTTTTGACTTGACTTTATTGATCAATTTCTCCAGTAAGGAAGGACTTGATTTCATAGGTCTTTGTTTTTGAAATGTTTGAAAATATATCAAACTTGTTTTCAACATTCTGTCTTGTGATTTTGTAAATGCATCACACTCTTGTGTACATACAGTATGAGTAAACTTTAAGAATACATTAAGGAGTATATTTCCAGTATATAAATAGTAAGCTACAAGTAATATGCCAAGCAAACTTAAAGTATAACAAGTAAACTAGTGAAATAACCAACATTTATAACAGTATACTTAAGTATACAATAATAAACTAAAAATAGGGACTTGAAGTATGTAACTAAGGGGTGTTGTGGCTCAGTCAACTAACGCGCCATACCATAAATCTGGGGATCTGGGTTCGATTCCAACCCAAGGTCATTTCCTGATCCCTCTCCTGCTCATTTCCTGTCTCTACACTGTCCTATCCAATAAAGGTGAAAAAAGCCCCAAAAAAGAAGTATATCGATAAGTGTACTTGCGGTATACTTTAAGCATACGAGAGGGATATACCAAGTACATTGATAGTATATAGATGAGTGTACTTCTTGTATACTTTAAAGTGTACTTTTGCAAACTTAAAATGAACTTTAAAGTATAATTTTATAAACTTGAAATGTTCCAATTTAGTCTGAAAAAGTATTAAATTTGTATACTTTCTAGCAGGGCTTTGAACCGGTTCAAGGAACGAAAACGAAAACCGGGAACTTTTTCTATTTCACATGGAACAGAAACGAAACCAGAAACTTTATTATTTTTTATGTTCCGGAACAGAAACGCTTATTAAAAATAATGGTAACCGGTTAATACCGGTTTTTATTTCGTTCCTCAAAGTTTCTGTAGCCTACAAATAGTCATTCTTCTCCTGCGCAAGTTTCTATGACCCGCTGGGGTTCACTTCCTGTGTGACGTTCGCTGATTGAATGGAGAGAGCGGGAAGGTGGACTGCTAGTGAGTAAGTGCATTACTGAGTGTCTGAGCAAAGAAGAGCCTGAACGATGCAACCTCCCTATTGGTTGTTTGTAAAAATGTATCAATTGTTGCCCTTCCCACGGGAATCATCGCGGGCTCGAGAGACGAGACCTGACGAGTTAGTTCGTTGGTAGCAGAACAAAATGTCTGGACACAAATCGAGTTTTCAGAAAAGGAAAGAAAATAAACGGAGGGTCGAAAATACAAAAAAGGAGGCAGAAAATGCAAAACGAGTTTTAAGGTAGGACAAATGGTTACTTTTCTGAGGCAGCCCGCCGTGGCTGCAGGCTTTCAGTTGTGTCATTGAATGGTTACTTTTCTGAGGCAGCCCGCCGTGGCTGCCTGCAGGCTTATTTATTATAGCCCATTTAGTTAAAATAGTTGATATAAAATGTTTATAGTTATAGTTATGTGATGGTTGTCCTGATTTAGACTGGTGTTTTTTTTTTTTGGGGGGGGGGGGTTGCGCGATGTTGCACCCGGGTCCAGATTAGGGCAGAACCGGCCCTGGCTACATTTCAGCTGTAGTTTATGTATGTATGTACTTGCATAGATGTGTACTTCCAATATGGCGCCTAACAAAATCTCGCGGCGCGGTGACGTCATGCAGTAGCCCTCTATAGGGCCTGACTAGCCTTTGGTAACACACTAAACGAATTCTCTTTCATTTTTGGCACTTTTTCTGTTTGTGTAGATGGGAAGACATACTGAGAATCCAAATCGCCAACATTTGAAATAATAACTGTTTTGAATTATTTCTTGTCTTATTTAATGAAGGCTGTAATAGAATTAGCCTACATTTGGCTTAAGCTGGATGAGACAGAGACATAATTTTATAGCCATTTGTTAAACCGCTGACAGGGAACGTAATTAACCGTTCCGGGAACGAAATTTTTTTGTTCTAACCGGTTCGGGAACGTCTATTTAATGGTGGAACCCAAAACCGGAAACGTTAAAATTCCGTTTCTGTTCGGAACGAACCAATAGGAAAAAAATTCCGGTTCAAAGCCCTGCTTTCTAGTACATGGTCTGTAGTATACTTGCTATACTCATACTGAAGCATACTTAATAAAATGAACTTTAAGTATACTACTTTTTGCTAAGGGTAGCCTCTCGTATCACTCGATATAAAGCCCACAGTCCCTCCTCAGGGAAAAAAAAAAAAAAAGTGTCTCGAATCAGACAAGGTGACGGAGGTTTAAAATCAGACTTCTTCTTAGCATGCTGTTTTTTCATAAGCTAATGCTAGCATACTAGAACACTAGCATATTAGCATATTACCGCAATGAAAGCATAGTCTTTGGATCATTTACTCAAACTCTATTTTGTGTTTTAACCTGTTTATTATAACACTAGCCTGTGTGCTTAGCATACTACGCTGAAAATGAAAAGCTCGAAAAACTAGGACACGCTATGAAAGTTTTTTTTTCTCTTCACTTTCTCTCATCAAAGTGAAAGATTTCAGTGACAGCTTTTGAGGCAATGTTCATGATTTTAAAGTTCACACCTCCTCCACAAGTCAGAGACAGTGTTAAATCCAGAATGTAAACATAATCTGTCACAATATTGTCCCTGTAAAATGTCTCCAGTAAATCACACACACACACACACACACGTCTGCTTCTCCTCTTTGGTGTTTAAGACAGTGTCCAGTGAATTTTGCTGCTCTTCTGACCTCTGGCACACTGAGACACGGCTCTTCCTCTTCGTAAATTTCTGAAACACTCAATCTGCTGGTCAGGGATCCGTAACATTTTGAGCAGAGCTTTTCATTTTACTGAACTGGAAAGTCTTGACACCATCAACTCACATTCAGTGAGCTCTAAACGTTCTCCACTATTTCAACAACAGGAAATAAATTCATTAAGGTCACAAACTCAGTCGAGAGACTTTAGGAGATGGAGATCACACATGAGCTTTCAAGATCATCCCAATTCGGATCTTTTTTTTCACTTTACTTTGCGATACATTCAGTCAGAATAATGAAATAATGAAACTCGTCTTTGTAAATGTGTGTTTATTTACTAACGCATTACAAACAAAAGTAAAATCAAAATGAATTACATTAATATTTAATAAATACAGGAATTCCATCCATCCATCATCTCTAGCCGCTTTATCCTGTTCTACAGGGTCGCAGGCAAGCTGGAGCCTATCCCAGCTGACTACGGGCGAAAGGCGGGGTACACCCTGGACAAGTCGCCAGGTCATCACAGGGCTGACACATAGACACAGACAACCATTCACACTCACATTCACACCTACGCTCAATTTAGAGTCACCAGTTAACCTAACCTGCATGTCTTTGGACTGTGGGGGAAACCGGAGCACCCAGAGGAAACCCACGCGGCCACGGGGAGAACATGCAAACTCCGCACAGAAAAGCCCTCGCCGGCCACGGGGCTCGAACCCAGGACCTTCTTGCTGTGAGGCGACAGTGCTAACCACTACACCACCGTGCCGCCCCATGTAGGAACTCATTTCCACAAAAAAATAAAAATATCAAACATTAACAACCCACCTTTTTCTTCCTTCCTTTCTTTCTTTCATCCCACTCACCCTTTTTTCTTTCATCCTTCTTTCTTTCTTTCTTTCTTTCTTTCTTTCTTTCTTTCATCCCTCCTTCTTCCTTCCTTCCTTCTTCCCACCCTTTTGCATTTCTTTCCTTCTTTTTTCTTTCATCCCTCTTTCTTTCTTTCTTTCTTTCTTTCATCCCTCCTTCTTCCTTCCTTCCTTCTTCCCACCCTTTTGCATTTCTTTCCTTCTTTTTTCTTTCATCCCTCCTCTTTCTTTCTTTCTTTCTTTCTTTCTTTCTTTCTTTCATCCCTCCTTCTTCCTTCCTTCCTTCTTCCCACCCTTTTGCATTTCTTTCCTTCTTTTTTCTTTCATCCCTCCTCTTTCTTTCTTTCTTTCTTTCTTTCTTTCATCCCTCCTTCTTCCTTCCTTCCTTCTTCCCACCCTTTTGCATTTCTTTCCTTCTTTTTTCTTTCATCCCTCCTCTTTCTTTCTTTCTTTCTTTCTTTCTTTCTTTCTTTCTTTCTTTCTTTCATCCCACCCACCCGCTTTCTTTCTTCCTTGTTTTTTCTTTCTATCCATCCATTATTATTTCTTTTCTTTTGATATACTTGATACGATGTATGTAAAAAATAGAAAAATATGCAAAGCAGGACTGTATGTACAACAGCATCCTTCAAACGGATCTAAATGAAATGATAGTATTAATACTCATCTACTTCCAAACATATGTGACATGGCTCAAATGTCTCATTCATTTTACACACACACACACACACACACACACACACACTCTCTCTCTCTCTCTCTCTCTCTCTCTCTCTCTCTCTCTCTCACCGGCCACTTTAATAGGAACTTGTTGATTCTAAGATCCCTGTTCTTGGCTGCAGGAGTGGAACCCAGTGTGTTCTTCTGCTGTTGCATGCTGAGATGCTTTTCCGCTCACCACGGTTATAAAGAGTGATTATATGAGTTACTATATCCTTCCTGGCAGCTCGAACCAATCTGGCCATTTTCCTCTGACCTCTCTTATCAACAAGGAGTTTGTCACTCACTCAATGTTATTTTTGTTTTTCGCACCATTCTGTATAAACTCTAGAGACTGTTGTGTGTGAAAACCCCAGGAGATCAGCAGGTTCTGAAATACTCAAACCAGTCCATCTGGATCAAACCAACACCCATGCCACAGTGAAAGAAAGTCACACTTTGAAATCATAATTTTTCCCATTCTGATGTTTGAAATGAACATTAACTGAAGCTCTTGATTTGTGTCAAGGGATTGGCTGATTAGAGAACTGCATCAAACAGCAGGTGGATGGGTGTTCCTAATAAAGTGGCTGGTGAATGTATATACAAAAACGGTAATAAATTCGGCTTTGATGCTGGGGCACATTTAGATTCTTTCTCCAGACTGTAACTACACCTATGTGTCATTTCACATAACTTTGGTCTTATTATGACCGTTTATTATTAATAATATTCCATTTCGTCTCAGTATGGACCCAGAGCACAGGTTTTACTCTGTGGGGAAAAAAAAAGAAAAACGACTTTTTCCTCAGTGTATCTTCGGTCATATTTCTGAGCGTAGGAGACAGAGGACGTCCGTGTCTCCTTGATTTTGTCTCCTCGTCCTCTCCTTTCGGGGACAGAAAAAGAAAGTGATGTGGTGCAGTAAAAATGTCACAGAGCTGTTCATCATCTGAATGTAACACACACACACAGAAAATCTCATTATCACCACAACAGATCAGTACACAGCGCCTGATATCGATCTCCATATCAGTGAGATGAGTGTGTAAACTGTCCTACGGGGTTTTAATTACTTTGTGGTCCAATGGTGTGGATTGATGATGTCACACCATTTTTTATTTTATTGTACTCTTAAAAGCACATGGGGTTTATAGCGTGAGACGGGTCTGCTGCATTAACCTGCTGTAATGAGTGGATATTTTCATACATATTATATTTCCTCCAGGGCGGCACGGTGGTGTAGTGGTTAGCACTCTCGCCTCACAGCAAGAAGGTCCTGGGTTTGAGCCCAGTGGCCAACGGGGGCTTTTCTGTGTGGAGTTTGCATGTTCTCTACGTGGGTTTCCTCCGGGTGCTCCGTTTTCCCCCACAGTACAAAGACATGCAGGTTAGGCTAATTGGTGGCCCTAAATTGACCGTAGGTGTGAATGGTTGTTTGTCTCTGTGTCAGCCCTGCGATAACCTGGCGACTTGTTCAGGGTGTACCCCGCCTCTCGCCCATAGTCAGCTGGGATAGGCTCCAGCTTGCCTGCGACCCTACACAGAATAAGCGGCTACAGATGATGGCTGGCTGGCTATATTTCCTCCCGCTTTTGACATCTAGAAGATTCAGTAAGATTAGTCTTTTTATTTCAACATTCAAATGATTCTCACCATTCCACATCCAAAGCTCCATCCCCAGGATCTACGACGGGCTGGAGAGTGTCTATAAAATGAAAAGTGTAAGCAATGGTCTAAATGTTTAGGTCAAAATTATTATTATTTTTTTTTTCAGTATGGCAGCAGACCCTGTTTCTTTACATCTATATTTCTTTCCCGTTCTATTTTTCCATTGACGCTGAATGCTTCCTGTACCAGACTGTCATTATTTTTTTCTCTAGTGAAAGGATTGGTATTGTGTATCAAATTGAATCCTATTCAGATGCAGATTTCAACAGTACAAAGTTTTACATTTCATTTGCACATTTCCATGTTACTTCTTTTTTTTGTATAATACAATGTGAAAAAAAAAATCATGTGCTTTAGAAACCAAAAATAATACATTTGTACTGTAACACAATAACACTATAGTGCTGCACTAAAGATTCCGTCCACCTCAGTGGACGTTCTGTCACTCCTGTCTATCCAGCCAAAGATTTTCATCAACATCACACCTGATATTTTCCGCTGCACTGTTCTGTTATGATGTCATTACAAGCTACATCCATTGCACCAAGCGGAGACATTTGGTCTTGAGGTCGATGGTCATAGATGTTCTATGTCTGGATTCAGAAATTGAGAAACTGGTAGAAGGAACTCCATCGGCACCCTTTGGTGGACGTCAAACCAATCCCTGATGGCATTTGTGCAGTGGAAGCTTACGTTATCCCACAAAATTTGGCAAGTCATGTCTTACCAAGCCTCTCCCATATCTGTAGACAATGTCCAAGAATGTCAGGAGATGCTGGGCGTTGTCTAGGCCAACAGTGGAAACGTGTGCACTCAAGACATATGTAATATTTGCTTAACAGTATGAAAAAGTGACCAGTGTTGTAGTGGTTGACACATTAAAGTCACTGACAGGTGAGGTGAATAACATTCATTATCTCATTATAATGGCACATCAAGGAGTGGGATATATTAGGCAGCAAGAGAACAGTCAGTTCTTGAAGTTGATGTGTTGGAAGCAGGAAAAACGGGCAAGCGTAAGGATCTGAATGACTTTGACAAGGGCCAAACTGTGATGGCTAGACGACGGAGTTAGAGCATCAGAGGCAAATTTAGAAAGGAAATAACCGGTTTCCAGGTTTACAAGAAGTATTTGGACTGGTTTTTTAAAGAAGCTGTCGTTTTTTTCATGTAATATGTGTTCTGTAATTAATTGAGTCCATAATGATGTATTGAGTTTATGTCTGGTTTTCCAGTTCATGAGTACTGTTTTCTTGGTCGCAAGGGTGACTAAAGCTAATTTTGAGTTATGATATTGTGGGTCAAGAGTTGTTAGATCTCCGAGTAGGCAACGCTTTGGGGATAGAGGGATGGTGCAGTTCAGAACCAAAGATATGGTATGGCTGATGCATTCCTGGAACTGATGAACTGGTGGACAGCGCCATGTTGTATGGGTATAGGTGTCTGTGGTGAACAGTGAGAACATGTCAGAAGTATTGAAGCCCAGTTTGTGCATTTTATGTTGAGTGAGATGCGTTCTATGTAATACTTTGTATTGCATTAAAGGAGAACTGAAGGCAAATTTTTTATTATCAAAATTCTATTTACCTCATCTCATCTCATTATCTCTAGCCGCTTTATCCTGTTCTACAGGGTCGCAGGCAAGCTGGAGCCTATCCCAGCTGACTACGGGCGAAAGGCGGGGTACACCGAATGCATTTTTGATCGCTATTTTGTCACTGCTATAGCAAGTTATGAGTGTTTGAAATATGCTATGTAATATATCAGTCCACATGTCAAAGCAATGGCTGTAAACAAGATTCATTGAGACCTGTGTGAGACATCGTAGGACGGAAGTAAAACGTACAGCGGAAATCAAAGTGACCAACATCTGCCAACGTTGTTAAAAGACGCATGCGCCCTCTTTCGAATGCTGATGTAATCAAGCTGGAAGTTTCATTTGTTTTGATCGTAATCAGGAAAGTTTGAAAAAAGTAGGCAGTAATCGTCATTTAAACTCGTTTTTGTGCAATATTTCGTTTGGAAAACAGTTTTCAAAATGGCGGCACTGACACCTGGCTGACGCTTCATGTTTCAAAGTCTCACACAAGTCTCGTGAAGATCGCGCGGATAAGCGACGCCTGTCATGGACCAAACAAACTAAATTCAACACGGCTAAAAAACGAACAGGCCGATAAGCATAAGTGGGGTGGCACGGTGGTGTAAGTGGTTAACACAGTCGCTTCACAGCAAGAAGGTTCTGGGTTTGAACCCACCCACCGGCCGGTGAGGGCCTTTCTGTGTGGAGTTTGCATGTTCTCCCCATGTCTGTGTGGGTTTCCTCCGGGTGCTCCAGTTTCCCCCACAGTTCAAAGACATGCAGGTTAGGTTAATATGGGAAGGCCTTGGGCTGAGGTGCCCTTGAGCGAGGCACCTAACTCCCAACTGCTCCCTGGGTGCTGTTAGCATGGCTGCCCACTGCTCTGGGTATGTGTGTGTGCTCATTGCTCACGTGCATGTGTGTGTTCACTGCTTCAGATGGGTTAAATGCAGAGAGGTGTGTGATGAATAAAGTTGTTCTTTCTTTCTTTTCTTAAGTATAATATTTAATTGCAATTATTTGCCAATACGAGTCACGATATAAGGTTACTAAAACCGAAAACGTAATTAAAGAACACGTTAATTAAGAAATAAAGCATGTTTAAAAAATGACTTCACTTCTCCTTTAATTGTAGATTTGTAGATGAGGTCATTGTAAAAGTACACTGGTCAACAATTTTTCAGAAGTTGTCTGCTTCAGAGATTAAATCGGATATTTGTTATGAAATTTGGAGTGCTGAATTCAAATATTAAAACAGCTGATTGGCTATGGCTTCCAAGATATCTAAGATTTTACACTTACCGTATTTTCTGGACTATAGAGCGCACCTGTATATAAGCCGCATCCGCTCTATTTTTTAAAAAAAAATTAAAAAAAGATATACAAGCCGCACCGGGCTATAAGCCGCAGATATCTATGTTGAAAAATTAGATATTTACTGCATGTACAGAACGATTTTGTACTGTAAATGTACATGTATGTACCTGAACAGATTCTTTCCGAACAGTGCCTTTTAACACGGCAGCAACTTTGCTGATTAAAACGGAACAGAACCAAGAGAAAATAACCGGTATTTATTTACCTTCATTTCTCCTGTGTTTGAAACCACAAGTCACTTTAATCATCTTCGCTGGATTTGAAAATAATTACCAGTTAGTAATTTGTCGTGCGTGTTCTATCTGCTAAAGATCTGCTAATTCTTCTTTGCATTGATTTTTCGTCTATCTTATTTTTGATTCTACTTCCAGTTAGAGCGCCCCTAGCGGTGGAAGAAAAATCCACAGAATAGCCGCACCTTTGTATTGAGGTATTTCACCTGACGTCACAGAGTCACGTGACGCCCCGGTGTCCGCCGTTTCGGACGGCAAGCTAGCTAATGTCAACAACAGTAGCTAGTATGTTACTGTAGCAATGTTTACGTTCAGTCATTTGGATGACTGTTAAAACCTTTCAGTCTCAAGTTTTTCCTTTACTGGATTTACTAGTTTACTGAGCCAGCCAGCCCCGGAGCGCTAGCTAGCTAGCCGGCCAGCGAGCCCCGGAGCGCGCTCAGTAAACTAGTAAATACAGTAAAGGAAAAACTTAACGGGCCATGTCTCAACAGACTAAGAAGTTATTTCAATGACATTTAATAACATTTTGTTTATCCTGAGGACCGAAAGTAAATGAAAATGTGAACAAACCTTAGCTGTAATAAGATGGCGACCACCGGCTCCAGGGCCGACCCGCTGATGTAGGCATGTTACCCAGCCTGACACAAAATATTTGTAGGCATCCAAACTCTTATACGCTTTCAGATCAATACCTGTGTATGGCGATGGGTTTTTAACGACACAGGTATACAGATCATGTGGGCCGAAGTCAGGTAAAGACGAGGGCTTCGTGTACTTCCGTACGTCAGTGAACAATCCTGGTGGAAGCAGGTAAACGTCGTTCTCTAAGCCTGCTAACCTCAATTTTTGCAACTACCTCTCCCTCTGCTCGCCCTGTAAATGCCCTACGCCGCTGGATAGTGAAGGTGTTTTCTGCATCTCGCTCCTTTTTCTTTTATGTTTTTTGTTTGTCGCCTTCCTCGCATTCAAACTGATTCGAGCCGTGCCGTCCAAAATGGCAGCATCACATGACTTGGTCACGTGAGTGAAATACCTCAATAAGCCGCATGGTTCAAAACCTAGGAAAAAAGTAGCGGCTTATAGTCCAGAAAATACGGTATGTACATTGTTTGGATAGTAGCATTTTAAGTATAAATTGTAAACCTAGGTCTCTTCATGTGTTTTTGGTTGGTTTACATGCTATTTCACCTCTTTAT
The DNA here is from genome assembly GCF_027579695.1 of Neoarius graeffei. Classification (NCBI taxonomy): domain Eukaryota; kingdom Metazoa; phylum Chordata; class Actinopteri; order Siluriformes; family Ariidae; genus Neoarius; species Neoarius graeffei. The sequence continues at coordinate 12,862,474 of NC_083586.1, forward strand.
GTAACACTAGAAACTCAGCAAAAAGTTTATATAAATTAAATGTATTATGAACCAAATGGCAAAAAAAAACAATTACGTATAAGTACTGAATAGGTTTAGTCCTTATTCAGTGTGTACTCAGTGCTTTTTTAGATTAGATTAGATAAAATTTTATTGATCCCTTTGGGCGGGTTCCCTCAGTGCCCAGTGGCGGTGCATAGGCTGGTGAAGCTGGGCACCAACGTCCAGACCTTTGCTTGCCAATGAATGTTACGATCTTGATAGGCCACACAAGCACTGTACACCTGCTGCAGAACTATGGTGCTAATATCCAATAATGCACAGCTCAGGTCCACACCTCTTCCCACCTAATGATTCGGCATGGCTACCTGTCGACAGGGGAAAGAAAAAAAAATGCTCCTGGAAGAGGGTGCTAATGCCTGGAGCACCAACCGTGTCCCACATACTGTGGACCATCTGGCAGCTGATGGTGCTCATGGCCACACTGACACTGAGCTGCTGGAGTGATGGCCTGAGGTAATCACAGTGCAGGGCGAGGACAAAGCTGCGCACTGGTGCCGGCTCCACCCCAATGCGCTAAGTGTCTGGCTAGTACTGGGACAGGAGACTGCCTGGGAAGATCAGGTCCTAGCACAAAGCTTGTCGCTTTACCAAGAAACAAAAATGTCAACAATTCGACATTTTATTCTGTTAAACATCACCATGTTAATTTGAAAGGGGTCCCTGTGTTTGAGCTGTAACTACAGACACGATAACATATTTGAACGAGTGCATTAATGTTAACCTGTCGATCACGTTACAGTCAGAACGACTGTCCGAGCTGAGCTGTTAAACAAAAATAATACTCACCTTCTGACCAATCGGATTTGAGAATTCAACCGTTCTGTACTCTGAAAGGTTCTGTGCTATAAAAGTTAATCATATTCGCTTGCTGACGTTGCATAATGAATCGTGTTCAGTGCACTTCATCCAAGTTGAGCAGATGAGTAATAGTGGAAAGTGTGTGATTTGTGGCATACGGTTCGTAGTGAGCGCTCATGTTGTGTGTCACCTACACAGAGTGTAGGACGATCACAGGCCTCTATTAGAGCCACTCCATCATTACAACCTGATTACAAATTTATTTTAGGGGATGGAGGATGAAGAACAGCAGAGTGTGCAAGTGAACACTGCATCACTCACAGCATCACCATTATGACTTCTGACTCTTATTACTGTTAGTCCTCGCACTGAAGTCTTCTTCTTCTTATTATTATTATTCCCTTTTCTGAGATGAGTTCATTCTTAAATGTAAGATTTTCTTTCTTTCTTTCTTTCTTTCTTTCTTTCTTTCTTTCTTTCTTTCTTTGTCCCTGTGCTTGCAGTCCCAATATGTTCATTCCTTTTTCTATGACAGTGCCTTGCAAAAGTATTCATGCCCCTTTTTGTTTGCCCTGTTTTGTCGCATTACAAGCTGAAATTAAAATGGATTTTTGGAGGGTTAACACCATTTGATTTACACAACATGCCTACCACTTTAAAGGTGAAAATTGTTGTTTTTATTGTGACACAAACAATAATTAAGATGAAAAAAATAGAAATCTGGAGTGTGCTTAGGTATTCACTCCCCCACAGTCAATACTTTGTAGAGCCACCTTTTGTTGCAATTACAGCTGCAAGTCTCTTGGGGTATGTCTCTATTAGCTTAGCACATTTAGCCACTGGGATTTTTGCCCATTCCTCAAGGCAAAACTGCTCCAACTCCTTCAAGTTAGATGGGTTGCGTTGGTGTACAGCAATCTTCAAGTTATGCCACAGATTCTCAATTGGATTGAGGTCTGGGCTTTGATTATATGGAATCAATTTTGTGCCAAAATGTTCATACAATACTTTTGAAATATCAAACAAAAACGACAACTCAAAATACACAAAAAGAAAAAAAGTCAATTTTTTTAGACTGGCAAACAAATTATTTGTGTAATCGTGCAAAATATCAGTCTATTACTCTTCAGAAACCTTTTATTTTTGTTCCGCGTCTTTCTCAGTTTTGCTTGATGTAATTTATTTTGGTTGCGATTCCAGCTTTCTCGTTTGCGGCTCCTGACTTTTTGCTTGCAGTTTTGGCACAAACTTCACGTGTGGGTGGGCTGTCCAGGAACGCATTCCCATTGGCTAACTTGTGTTTGACTGACAGCTACGCTCAGCCATTCCCTACTCGGATTCTGGCGGACTGTTTGACGAGTGACCGATCCATTAACGGTAAACAAGGATCGAGTGGACTTCAGTGGCGACTATGATATTGAATTTACACTTTGTTGAATTAATTCAATATCATAGTCACCACTGAAGTCCACTCGAGCCTTGTTTACCGTCAGTGGATCGGTCACTCGTCAAACAGTCCGCCAGAATCCGAGTAGGGAATGGCTGAGCGTGGCTGTCAGTCAAACACAAGTTAGCCAATGGGAATGCATTCCTGGACAGCCCACCCACACGTCAAGTTTGTGCCAAAACTGCAAGCAAAAAGTAAGGGAGCACAAACGAGAAAGCTGGAATCGCAACCAAAATAAATGACGTCAAGCAAAACTGAGAAAGACGCGGAACAAAAATAAAAGGTTTCTGAAGAGTAATAGACTGATATTTTGCACGATTACACGAATAATTTGTTTGCCAGTCTAAAAAAATTGACTTTTTTTTCTTTTTGTGTATTTTGATTTGTCGTTTTTGTTTGATATTTCAAAAGTATTGTATGAACATTTTGGCACAAAATTGATTCCATATGATTAGGCCATTCCAAGACATTTAAGTGTTAAAACCACTCCAGAGTAGCTTTAGCAGCATGTTTAGGGTCATTGTCCTGCTGGAATGTGAACCTTCGTCCCAGTCTCAAACCTCTGGCTGACTCAAACAGATTTTCCTCCAGAATTGCCCTGTATTTAGTGCCATCCATCTTTCCTTCAGTCCTGACCAGCTTTCCTGTCCCTGCAGATGAAAAATCTAACCACAGCATGATGCTGCCACCACCACCATGCTTCACTGTAGGAATGGTGTTCTCAGGGTGTTGGGTTTGTGTCACACATGGCATTTCCGATGATGGCCAAAAAGATCAATTTTAGTCTCATTTGACCAGAGAATCTTCTTCCATGTGTTTGGGGAGTCTGCCACATGCTGTTGGGCAAACTCCAAATGTGTTTTCTTTAAGCAATGGCTTTTTTTCTGGCCACTCTTCTATAAAGCCCCGCTCTGTGGAGTGTACGGCTTAAAGTGGTCCTATGGACAGATTCTCCCATCTCCACTGTGGATCTTTGCAGCTCCTTCAGTGTTATCTTTGGTGTCTTTGTTGCATCTCTGTTTAATGCCCTCCTTGCCCGGTCTGAGTTTTGGTGGGCGGGGCCTTCTCTTGTCAGGTTTGCAGTGGTGCCATATTCTTTCCATTTTGCTATAATGGTTTTAATGGTGCTCCATGGGATATTCAAAGTTTGGGATATTTTTAACCCAACCCTGATCTATACTTCTCCACAACTTTGTCTCTGACCTGTTTGGAGGCTCCTTGGTTTTCATGTTGCTTGCTTAGTCGTGTTGCAGAGTCAGGGTCCTTCCAGAACAGGTTGATTTATCCAGACATCATGTGACAGATGATGTGACACTTTGATTGCACACAGGTGGATCTTAATCAACTAATTATATGAATTATAAAGTGAATCGTTTGGACCAGCTTAATTACTGTTTGTGTCAAAAAAAAAGTCACCTTTAAAGTGGTAGGCATGTTGTGTAAATCAAATGGTGCTAATTCCAGCTTGTAATGCAACAAAACAGGACAAACACCAAGGGGGATGAATACTTTTGCAAGATACTATATTTGTTTCATTCTCTTTTACTTATTTATTTCTGTTATACCACTTTTTTTCTTTCATTTTTTTCTGCTCTTCCATTCTCCCCTCCACTCTTTCTTTTCTTTCCTATTGTTCTTTCTTTCTTTCTTTCTTTCTTTCTTTCTTTCTTTCTTTCTTTCTTTCTTTCTTTCTTCCCTCCATCCCACCACCCTTTCTTTTTAACATGCGCTTTCCTTTCATTTCAGCTATATTCTTTCGTTTTTTTGTCTTTCATTTTTTAATTTCTTTCATTGCCATGCCACATCTTTTCTTCTTTCATTATTTTTCTGTTATTTCCTTCTTCCTAAGGCTCATTCTTTTTTCTTTCCTATTGTGCTTTCAATCTTTATTTCTTTCACATGAACTTTTCTTTCTTTCTTTCACTTTTTGTTTTTCCATCCTATCTTCTGTTCATTGTTCATGTTTTCTCGCATCCTTTTCCTCCCTCTAACATAAAAAAAACTATTAGGAATTATTCCTTTATTGCTTTTCATCCAACTATTTTCTTTTTATTCTTCATTAATTTCTTTCTTTCTGTCTTTTCTTTAGTTTTCTTTCATATTTCCTTCTTTCTGGTTGTGTTTCCATCCCATTATTGTACTTGTTACAACAATCCGCTACTCTGTCTGTGGTATCTGTTTACGTCGCAAGACCTACCTTACTTTCACCTTTAACATTTAGCAGCTACAGTAAAAGCCTTCCTGGTTACCATGACAACTAGCCTGCGGCTGTGTCCCAAACCGCTGCACTACCGCAGCAAATAGTTAAGTTAAAATAGAACACCATGCACAGGTGTAATTACCACAAGCGTACGACATACTTTCGACGAGCTATTTAGCGCAGAGGTATGGCGGATTGGGACACAGCCCACTGAGAGACGGTCACACTTAGCCTCTGGCCACACTGTTTAAAACGCAGATGCAGAAATTAATGGGTTTATTAATTTAGTGTTGGGCACACAGGGACGTCTGTCCTCTCAGTTTTAGCCTCAAGATAAAGGAACTGTCCCACCCCACACAGCACCTTCATGGGAGTGCACACTCTCTGCATGGTCTCGTCTGATTGGCAGAAGTGATACGCTGATGATCCCTCATCACAGTTTATTATTAGCCAGTGTTTTATGAATGTCAGAGATGTGACCTCTGTTCTGGGATCGGGATATGACAGGAAATACTGTTTTATTCCCATCCTGCATGGATAAATCTCTCTCAGCATTATGGAGTTTGAACATCACCCATTTCACATTTCCGTGTGTGTGTGTGTGTGTGTGTGTGAAACATGGCCTGTGACTGATTGCCGCTCTTCACTGACTTTGTCTCATTGCTACTGTTTAGAATGTTTTACTGAAGAGCAGCCAAAGAAAACGCACTTTGTCATTTACGCTTCTCAGTTTCCTGATGGCTCTGCTTTAATGGAGTAGGAGTAATTTCCGCAGAGACGCTTTCAGAACAAGCAGCTTTCTGTTTTCCGGCACAGAAATCAATGATCATTTCCGCTGGATTAGACCTACACACTTGTGGTCTGTCATCTTATAACACAAACAGGTAACAAGACATAGGCACTCAAATTTTGAATAAAAAAAAATGTACATGATACTCAACTTTCATAAATAAATATATACTGAAACTATCACAAAAAAGCCTCTGAGAAGAAATACAAATAAAATAACAAGCACATGAAGAAAATGACTTTTTAAATGAGAATTAAATTACTGACTTTTTACTTGTACATAATTAAAGTGCTAACTTTTAGTACTGATTTTTTACGTGTTGAATATTGTGTACTGATTTTTACTTTAGCTCATTAAAGTAGATCAGTAAAGTGCTGACTTTTTACTTGTAAAATATTAAAATGCTGACTTTTTACTTGTAGATCATTAAAGTGCTGACTTTTTACTTGCAAAATATTAGTGTTGACTTTTTACTTGTAGATCCTTAAAGTGCTGACTTTTTACTTGTAAAACATTAAAGTGCTGACTTTTTACTTGTAGATCATGAAAGTACTGACTTTTTACTCATGGATCATTAAAGTGTTGACTTTTTACTTGTAGATCATTAAAATGCTGACTTTTTACTCATAGATCATTAAAGTGTTGATTTTTTTACTTATACATACTTGTAGATCGTTAAAGTGCTGACTTTTTACTTGTAAAATATTAAAGTGCTGAATTTTTACTCATAGATCATTAAAGTGCTGACTTTTTACTTGTACATCATTAAAGTGCTGACTTTTTACTCATAGATCATTAAAGTGCTGACTTTTTACTTATAGATCATGAAAGTGCTGACTTTTTAATCATAAATCATTAAAATGTTGACTTTTTACTTGTAGATCATTAAAGTGCTGACTTTTTACTCATAGCTCATTAAAATGCTGACTTTTTACTTATAGATCATGAAAGTGCTGACTTTTTACTCATAAATCATTAAAATGTTGACTGTTTACTTGTAGATCATTAAAGTGCTGACTTTTTACTCGTAGATCATTAAAGTGCTGACTTTTTACTTGTAGATCATTAAAGTGCTGACTTTTTACTCGTAGATCATTAAAGTGCTGACTTTTTACTTGTAGATCATTAAAGTGCTGACTTTTTACTTGTAGATCATTAAAGTGCTGACTTTTTACTCAGATCATTAAAGTGCTGACTTTTTACTCATAGATCATTAATGTTGGCTTTTTACTTGTAGATCATTAAAGTGTTTACTTTTTACTTGTAGATCATTAATGTCTTGACTTTTTACTTGTAGATCATTAAAGTGTTTACTTTTTACTTGTAGATCATTAAAGTGCTGACTTTTTACTTGTAGATCATTAATGTCTTGACTTTTTACTTGTAGATCATTAAAGTGCTGACTTTTTACTTATAGATCATGAAAGTGTTGACTTTTTACTCATAAATCATTAAAATGTTGACTTTTTACTTGTAGATCATTAATGTCTTGACTTTTTACTTGTAGATCATTAAAGTGCTGACTTTTTACTCATAGATCATTAACATGTTGACTTTTTACTTGTAGATCATTAAAGTGCTGACTTTTTACTCATAGATCATTAACATGTTGACTTTTTACTTGTAGATCATTAAAGTGTTGACTTTTTACTTGTACATCATTAAATTGTTGACTTTTTACTTGTAAAATATTAAAGTGCTGAATTTTTACTTGGAAAAATTAAAGTGCTAACTACTTATTTGGAGACAATTAAAGTGCTGACCTTTTACTTGTAGATCATTAAAGCACTGCCTCTTCACTTGTAAAACATTAAAGTGCCGATTTATTTTTTTTACTTGTACTGACTTTTTATTTTTAGATCATCAAGCTACTGACTTTTTTTTACATGTATAAAATTACAGTGCTGATTTTTTTCCTTGAAGAAAATGAAAGTACTGACTGTTATAATTGTAGGAAATGAAAGTATTGACCCGTTATCTTGTTGATAATGGGCTGACATTCTGCTTGTAGATAATTAGGGTGCTGACCTTGTATAACATATTTTTAAGGTACTGACTTTGTACTTAGCAATTATTTGAAAATTAAAAAAAAAAACATTAACTTTTTTGTGATCTATCTTTTATTTCTGAGCCTGTGCTCCTGAGAGGTCTGTGTGTATGTGGGTGAGGTCAGTGGATGGATGGAAGAAGGTAAGAGGAAATGATTAAAATGCATGCTAAAATGAAACA